>NC_048576.1:7036548-7044048 GCF_013265735.2 Oncorhynchus mykiss | reverse complement strand
TGCACTTGCAATACAGTCTTGTAAAACTCTGCATGCAGTATTTCAATTGGATGTTCGTCTCATTTGGTGAATTCATTATTAGACAGTGGACCCCATACTTCACTGCCATATAGAGCAACTGGTTCTAGAACTGATTGGAACATTTTGAGCCAGATTCTAATTGGAATTTCGATTTTGAACCTGTGGTTAATGGTCAGAGCCCAGGTCTGACAGAACCTGTGGTTAACGGTCAGAGCCCAGGTCTGACAGAACCTGTGGTTAACGGTCAGAGCCCAGGTCTGACAGAACCTGTGGTTAACGGTCAGAGTCCAGGTCTGACAGAACCTGTGGTTATCGGTCAGAGCCCAGGTCTGACAGAACCTGTGGTTAACGGTCAGAGCCCAGGTCTGACAGAACCTGTGGTTAACGGTCAGAGCCCAGGTCTGACAGAGCCTGTGGTTAACGGTCAGAGCCCAGGTCTGACAGAACCTGTGGTTAACAGTCAGAGCCCAGGTCTGACAGAACCTGTGATTAACGGTCAGAGCCCAGGTCTGACAGAACCTGTGGTTAACGGTCAGAGCCCAGGTCTGACAGAACCTGTGGTTAACGGTCAGAGTCCAGGTCTGACAGAACCTGTGATTAACGGTCAGAGCCCAGGTCTGACAGAACCTGTGGTTAACGGTCAGAGCCCAGGTCTGACAGAACCTGTGGTTAACGGTCAGAGTCCAGGTCTGACAGAACCTGTGGTTAACGGTCAGAGTCCAGGTCTGACAGAACCTGTGGTTAACGGTCAGAGCCCAGGTCTGACAGAACCTGTGGTTAACGGTCAGAGCCCAGGTCAGACAGAACCTGTGAAGACGATCTAGGTGCTGCTGTAACCCCTCTTTAGTGGGAGACAGCAGCACCAGGTCATCTGTCTACAGCAGACACTTGATTTCAGTGTTGTGTCGGGTGATACCAGGTGCTGCCGATTCTTCTAATGTTTTTGCCAATTCATGAATGTAGATGTTAAATAGTGTTGGACTTATTGGGCAGCCCTGTGTCACTCCCCGTCCCTGAGAGAAGAAGTCTGTTTGTTGTTGTTAATTCATTAATGTAGATGTTAAATAGTGTTGGACTTATTGGGCAGCCCTGTTTCACTCCACGTCCCTGAGAGAAGAAGTCTGTTTGCTTGTTGTTAATTCATTAATGTAGATGTTAAATAGTGTTGGACTTATTGGGCAGCCCTGTTTCACTCCACGTCCCTGAGAGAAGAAGTCTGTTTGCTTGTTGTTAATTCATTAATGTAGATGTTAAATAGTGTTGGACTTATTGGGCAGCCCTGTTTCACTCCACGTCCCTGAGAGAAGAAGTCTGTTTGCTTGTTGTTAATTCATTAATGTAGATGTTAAATAGTGTTGGACTTATTGGGCAGCCCTGTTTCACTCCACGTCCCTGAGAGAAGAAGTCTGTTTGCTTGTTATTAATGTAGATGTTAAATAGTGTTGGACTTATTGGGCAGCCCTGTTTCACTCCCCGTCCCTGAGAGAAGAAGTCTGTTTGCTTGTTATTAATGTAGATGTTAAATAGTGTTGGACTTATTGGGCAGCCCTGTTTCACTCCCCGTCCCTGAGAGAAGAAGTCTGTTTGCTTGTTGCCAATTTTAACCACACATTTGTTTTTAGTGTACATTGATTTAATAGTATCATATGTTTTCCCTCCAATACCACTTTCTATTTTCTATTAGTTTATAAAAAAGACCTTTGTGGCAAACTGAATCAAATGCTTTCTTGAAATCTACAAAACACGAGTAGATTTTGCCTTTGTTTTGGTTTACTTGTTTATCAATTAGTGTGGAGGGTGTAAATGTGGTCTGTTGTACGATCATTTTTTTGAAATCCAATCCGGCTTCTGCTCAGGACGTTGCAAAGAATTTTCCCCAATTTGCTGTTCACGCAAATTCCTCTGTAATTATTTGGGTCAAATTTGTCTCCATTTTTATAGATTGGTGTGATCAATCCCTGGTTCCAAATATCGGGGGAAATAACTGCAGTGAGGATAATGTTGAAGAGTTTGAGCCATTTTGAATTTGTGGTCTGTATATTTGATCATTTCATTTAAAATACCATCAGCACCACAGGCCTTTTTGGGTTGGAGAGTGCGTAGTTTTTCCAATAATTCTTCTTCTGTAATTGGGGTATCCACAGGATTCTGATAGTCTGACTGCTGATTCAAGGATTTGTCATTTTTCTTGTATATCTTTTTGTTCTGGGCTCTTTGTTATATTACTGTAGAGGTTTACAAAGTGATTTCTCCACACATCCCCATTTTGGATAGCCAGTTCCTCCTGATGAGGTTTGTTTCATTTATTCCAATTCTCCCAGAAGTGGTTTGATTCTATGGATTCCTCAATTCCATCCAGCTGATTTCTAATGTGCTGTTCCTTTTTTGTTCTTAGGGTGTGTTTGTGTTGCTTCAGTGTTTCCCCATATTGAAGGTGTATATTTTTGTTCGTCTGGTTCTCTGTGTTTTTGATTAGATATATTTCTCAATGACTTTCTTAGATTTTTGCAATCATTATCAAACCATTTTTCATTATCTGTTATTTCTGGTTTGCTCTAATGCTTCTTTAAATTAGCCAATGAGGCTAACTTGTCAAATATGACGTTTATGTTCCAAACAGCCAAATTTACACCTTCATTGCTGAAGGAGAATGTTAAGGCTAAACAGTTGTCCAGGAGAGATTGTATTTTTTGTCTACTAATTGCTTTTTGGTAGATGCCTGTACTGTTTGCACTCCATCTATAGGCCTGTTTAGTACTATGTAATTTATTGGGCCGTGATGCTTCATGGTTGGGTTCTGCTCTTCTCAGATACACTGTGATTTTACTGTGGTCTGAGAGAGGTGTTAGGGGGCTGACTGTGAAGGCTCTGAGAGAGGTGATAGTGGGCTGACTGTGGTCTGAGAGAGGTGTTAGTGGGCTGACTGTGAAGGCTCTGAGAGACTCTGGGTTTAGGTCGGTGAGGAAGTAGTCTACAGTGCTGCTGCCAAGGGATGAGCTGTAGGTGTACCAACCAAAAGAGTCCCCTCTCAGCCTGCCATTGACTATGTACAGACCCAGTGTCCCACAGAGCTGTAGGTGTACCAACCAAAATAGTCCCCTCTCAGCCTACCATTGACTATGTACAGACCCAGTGTTCCACAGAGCTGTAGGTGTACCTACCAAAATAGTCCCCTCTCAGCCTACCATTGACTATGTACAGACCCAGTGTTCCACAGAGCTGTAGGTGTACCTACCAAAAGAGTCCCCTCTCAGCCTACCATTGACTATGTACAGACCCAGTGTCCCACAGAGCTGTAGGTGTACCTACCAAAAGAGTCCCCTCTCAGCCTACCATTGACTATGTACAGACCCAGTGTTCCACAGAGCTGTAGGTGTACCTACCAAAATAGTCCCCTCTCAGCCTACCATTGACTATGTACAGACCCAGTGTTCCACAGAGCTGTAGGTGTACCGACCAAAAGAGTCCCCTCTCAGCCTACCATTGACTATGTACAGACCCAGTGTTCCACAGAGCTGTAGGTGTACCTACCATAGGAGTCCCCTCTCAGCCTACCATTGACTATGTACAGACCCAGTGTTCCACAGAGCTGTAGGTGTACCTACCATAGGAGTCCCCTCTCAGCCTACCATTGACTATGTACAGACCCAGTGTTCCACAGAGCTGTAGGTGTACCAACCAAAAGAGTCCCCTCTCAGCCTACCATTGACTATGTACAGACCCAGTGTCCCACAGAGCTGTAGGTGTACCTACCAAAAGAGTCCCCTCTCAGCCTACCATTGACTATGTACAGACCCAGTGTTCCACAGAGCTGTAGGTGTACCTACCAAAAGAGTCCCATCTCAGCCTACCATTGACTATGTACAGACCCAGTGTTCCACAGAGCTTCACGAGCTGTACTCCGTTTTAGTTTTTCACTTTATCATAGTTGTTTCTGTGGGGGCATGTAGGGAGGGAAAGGTTGTTGCTTCCTGTCTGTATGTGGGGAGGGAAAGGTTGTTGCTTCCTGGTAGGTGTTTATCCCCGTGACTGTTAATAGTGTCTTGTTCTTCTGCTGTTCTAGCATTCAGGTCTCCACAGACCAGGACGTTGCCTTGGGCCTGAAAGGGACTAATTTCCTCCTCTAGAATGGAGAAACTCTCTTCATTGAAGTAGGGTGACTCTGAGGGGGGAATGTACAGGTTGTGGACGGGTGTATTTTATACTGATAACAAGTTCAAACAGGTGCCATTAATACAGGTAACGAGTGGAGGACAGAGGAGCCTCTTAAAGAAGAAGTTACAGGTCTGTGAGAGCCAGAAATCTTGCTTGTTTGTAGGTGACCAAATACTTATTTTCCACCATATAGCATTCCCCCTGAGTCTCTGCCCTGTCCTGAGTCTCTGCCCGGTCCCGAGTCTCTGCCCTGTCCCGAGTCTCTGCCCTGTCCCGAGTCTCTGCCCTGTCCCGAGTCTCTGCCCTGTCCCGAGTCTCTGCCCTGTCCCGAGTCTCTGCCCTGCCCCGATTCTCTGCCCTGTCTGATTCCTTTTAGTTTAGTGGATGGTATGATTATCTCCCTATAACCTAGTGGACAGCCAGTGGAAACATCACCTCTGCACCATGTTTCCTGTAGTACTACAATATCAACATCATCCATTTCTTTCAGGAAGTCTGGGTTTCTGCTCTTTAGTCCAAAAGCAGAGGGCTTCAATCCTTGTAAATTCCAACATGCAACGTAAAAAGATTTCATAACTTGTTTTTCTTTTTTTCTTTACCTTCAAAATGAGACAAACACTCACAATCCAACAAGAACTATTAAAATAGGATTTTTAAATTAAAGTAAACTCTTATTATGCAAATGTGATTTGTTTATAATTTAAGATATCATTTGTGTCATGTCACTTGGGTGGGTGTAGTGTGAGGATGGTGGAGTTCTTGTGCTCATCTTACCGTGACCCTCGGCCTATCACATGTGAGCATCCATGACCCTCGGCCTATCACATGTGAGCATAGTAGACTCAGCATTTGTTTAATGTCCCTCATTTGGTTGGTGGGGGCTGGGCCAGTTGCTCCTCTCACAGCCTGTGCGTAGCTCTGCCTGCTGGGCTGGGCTGGTCTGGTCTGGGCTGGTCTGTCTGTCTGTCCGTCCGTCCGTCCGTCCGTCCGCTTCTGCTCTCTCTGCTGCTGCCGCTGAGAGACGTCCCTGTTGACCAGAGAACTCTATTCCATATGGGCCCTACTGAAAAGTAGGGTGGATTTGGGATGCAGGTCCCTCTCTCTCTTAATCCTTTTTATCTACCTGTAATGATTGTTTAAACTAAATGAATATATTGCCTTTTCTCCGCAGCAGTGCGCTCCCCTCCTTCCTTCTCATTTTATGAAGCGAACTCCAATCCAAGGGGGGGACTCCAATCCAAGGGGGGGGGGGCATTTCCAGTTTAACTCCAGAATATCTTTCATGGCTGAGCACGTCTCCGTTTTGAAAAACATATTAGAAGGACTATTAAAACTCTTGAGCTTCCTCCTGAATGCTGATGCATGTCTCTGTCTCTCTGACTGACTGAAACATCCCCATTCCAAATGACTGTCTTCAACAGGGAACCGAACACTAGGTTCTGCCATTACTCACTTCTTTAGTGTGGTTTGTGTTTGTGTTTTGTTTAAACTCCTTTGGTAGCTTATCAATACATTGATTGATTTCTGTTTTTGGCTGTGATGAATAGGCTGCTATTTGTCTTGACTCTTCGTCGTCTGGAGATAAAAAACGCAGAGAACAAAATGCAAAACACAAAGCGTAATTTAAATCCAAACCACCAAAAGTGAATAATATTTGCATTAATTCAAGTTAGTGGTCGCGGACCAGTCTGCAAGACAAATGTGTGTCCACTACATCAACGCTGATTTGTCCTTTAAACCAAACGATAAAGAAGCATTTCCACACGTCTTTTCTCTTGGGAAAATACCGTTCGTTTATGTAGATTTATGTAGATTTATGTAGATTTATGTAGATTTAGCTAATGGTACTGCCTGCAATAGAGAGCAGGGGAGGCTGGTGGGAGGAGCTTTATGAGGTAATAGAGAGCAGAGGAGGCTGGTGGGAGGAGCTTTATGAGGTAATAGAGAGCAGAGGAGGCTGGTGGGAGGAGCTTTGAGGGAGCAGAGGAGGCTGGTGGGAGGAGCTTTGAGGGAGCAGAGGAGGCTGGTGGGAGGAGCTTTGAGGTAATAGAGAGCAGAGGAGGCTGGTGGGAGGAGCTTTGAGGTAATGGCTGGAATGGAATTAATGGAACGGTACCAAATGTTTCCTTTTTTAATTTTTTAAACTTTACCCCCTTTTCTCCCCAATTTCATGGTATCCCATTGTTAGTAGTTACTATCTTGTCTCATCGCTACAACTCCGTACGGGCTCGGGAGAGACGAAGGTCGAAAGCCACGCGTCCTCCGATACACAACCCAACCAAGCCGCACTGCTCCTTAACACAGCGCGCATCCAACCCGGAAGCCAGCCGCACCAATGTGTTGGAGGAAACACTGTGCACCTGGCAACCTTGGTTAGCGCACACTGCGCCCGGCCCGCCACAGGAGTCGCTAGTGCGCGATGAGACAAGGATATCCCTACCGACCAAACCCTCCCTAACCCGGAAGACGCTGCCGGCCAATTGTGCGTCGGCTGTCTCTGGTGGCACAGATAGCACTGCGATGCAGTGCCCTGGACCACTGCGCCACCTGGGAGGCCCTGGAAAAATGCATGTTTAACTCCGTTTCATTGGTTGCAATCCAACCATTTAGAATGAGCCTGTCCTCCTTTAGCTCCTCCCACCAGCCTCCTGTGATGGAGAGAAGTGATCAATTCAAGGAGACTTAGTTAGATGCATGGAAAGGAATTTCTAGACTATGGTGATAAGGAATGTGACTGACTATACAACTTGTAGAGGTGTGTGTGTGTGTGTGTGTGTGTGTGGTGTGCGTGCGTGCGTGATAAATAGGTGTTTTTGCAACTAAAAAAAACCCAGAATCTAATGAGAACATTCTTGTTATTATTCAGTCCGTACTTCACTAGCTAACTCATCTCCCACCTTGTATTTGTGTGTGTGTGTGTGTGTGTGTGTGTGTGTGTGTGTGTGTGTGTGTGTGTGTGTGTGTGTGTGTGTGTGTGTGTGTGTGTGTTTGTGTGTGTGTGTGTGTGTTATTATTCAGTCCGTACTTCACTAGCTAACTCATCTCCCATCTTGTATTTGTGTGTGTGTGTGTGTGATTATTCAGTCCGTACTTCACTAGCTAACTCATCTCCCACCTTGTATTTGTGTGTGTGTGTGTGTGTGTGATTATTCAGTCCGTACTTCACTAGCTAACTCATCTCCCACCTTGTATTTGTGTGTGTGTGTGTGTGTGTGATTATTCAGTCCGTACTTCACTAGCTAACTCATCTCCCACCTTGTATTTGTGTGTGTGTGTGTGTGTGTGATTATTCAGTCCGTACTTCACTAGCTAACTCATCTCCCA
>NC_048576.1:7026548-7031548 GCF_013265735.2 Oncorhynchus mykiss | reverse complement strand
CGAACGACATTTCTTTAGTTGAGCCGTGGCAAAAAAAACAAAAAGTTATCAAAATCATGGTGTCTGATTGGTGCCTGTCTGAGTTTTAGATTTTTGGTTCCAACCGCCGTGTCTTTGTGAGACACAGAGTAGGTGAACGGATTATCTCCACATGTGTGGTTACCACCGTGAAGCATGGAGGAGGAGGTGTGATGGTGTGGTTCCCACCATGAAGCATGGAGGAGGAGGTGTGATGGTGTGGTTCCCACCGTGAAGCATGGAGGAGGAGGTGTGATGGTGTGGTTCCCACCGTGAAGCATGGAGGAGGAGGTGTGATGGTGTGGTTCCCACCATGAAGCATGGAGGAGCAGATGTGATGGTGCTTTTCTGGTGAGACCGTGATTTATTTAGAATTCAAGGCACACCAAGAAGAAGAGTGATGGAGTGCTGCATCAGAAAACCTGACCTCCACAATCAGCTGACCTCAATCAAATTGAGATGGTTTGGGATGAGTGAAAGAAAAGCAGCCAACAAGTGCTCAACATATGTGGGAACTCCTTCAAGACTGTTGGAAAAGCATTCCTCGTGAAGCTGGTTGAGAGAATTTTATTTATTTAGTTCACCTTTATTTAACCAGGTAGGCAAGTTGAGAACAAGTTCTCATTTACAATTGCGACCTGGCCAAGATAAAGCAAAGCAGTTCGACACAAACAACAACACAGAGTTACACATGGAGTAAAACAAACATACAGTGCCTTGCGAAAGTATTCGGCCCCCTTGAACTTTGCGACCTTTTGCCACATTTCAGGCTTCAAACATAAAGATATAAAACTGTATTTTTTTGTGAAGAATCAACAACAAGTGGGACACAATCATGAAGTGGAACGACATTTATTGGATATTTCAAACTTTTTTAACAAATCAAAAACTGAAAAATTGGGCGAGCAAAATTATTCAGCCCCCTTAAGTTAATACTTTGTAGCGCCACCATTTGCTGCGATTACAGATGTAAGTCGCTTGGGGTATGTCTCTATCAGTTTTGCACATCGAGAGACTGACATTTTTTCCCGTTCCTCCTTGCAAAACAGCTCGAGCTCAGTGAGGTTGGATGGAGAGCATTTGTGAACACCAGTTTTCAGTTCTTTCCACAGATTCTCGATTGGATTCAGATCTGGACTTTGACTTGGCCATTCTAACACCTGGATATGTTTATTTTTGAACCATTCCATTGTAGATTTTGCTTTATGTTTTGGATCATTGTCTTGTTGGAAGACAAATCTCCGTCCCAGTCTCAGGTCTTTTGCAGACTCCATCAGGTTTTCTTCCAGAATGGTCCTGTATTTGGCTCCATCCATCTTCCCATCAATTTGAACCATCTTCCCTGTCCCTGCTGAAGAAAAGCAGGCCCAAACCATGATGCTGCCACCACCACGTTTGACAGTAGGGATGGTGTGTTCAGCTGTGTTGCTTTTACGCCAAACATAACGTTTTGCATTGTTGCCAAAAAAGTTCAATTTTGGTTTCATCTGACCAGAGCACCTTCTTCCACATGTTTGGTGTGTCTCCCAGGTGGCTTGTGGCAAACTTTAAAGACACTTTTTATGGATATCTTTAAGAAATGGCTTTCTTCTTGCCACTCTTCCATAAAGGCCAGATTTGTGCAATATACGACTGATTGTTGTCCTATGGACAGAGTCTCCCACCTCAGCTGTAGATCTCTGCAGTTCATCCAGAGTGATCATGGGCCTCTTGGCTGCATCTCTGATCAGTCTTCTCCTTGAATGAGCTGAAAGTTTAGAGGGACGGACAGGTCTTGGTAGATTTGCAGTGGTCTGATACTCCTTCCATTTCAATATTATCATTTGCACAGTGCTCCTTGGGATTTTTAAAGCTTGGGAAATCTTTTTGTATCCAAATCCGGCTTTAAACCTCTTCACAACAGTATCTCGGTCCTGCCTGGTGTGTTCCTTGTTCTTCATGATGCTCTCTGCGCTTTTGACGGACCTCTGAGACTATCACAGTGCAGGTGCATTTATACAGAGACTTGATTACACACAGGTGGATTGTATTTATCATCATTAGTCATTTAGGTCAACATTGGATCATTCAGAGATCCTCACTGAACTTCTGGAGAGAGTTTGCTGCACTGAAAGTAAAGGGGCTGAATAATTTTGCACACCCAATTTTTTATGTTTGAAGCCTGAAATGTGGCAAAAGGTCGCAAAGTTCAAGGGGGCCGAATACTTTCGCAAGGCACTGTATATACAGTGTTTTAACAATGTACAGATGGTTAAAGTACACAAGGGAAAATAAATAAGCATAAATATGGGTTGTATTTACAATGGTGTTTGTTCTTCACTGGTTGCGCTTTTCTTGTGGCAACAGGTCACCCATCTTGCTGCTGTGATGGCACACTGTGGAATTTCACCCGGTAGATATGGGAGTTTATGAAAAAAAAAAAATGTTTTGAATTCTTTGTGGATCTGTGTTATCTGAGGGAAATATGTCTCTCTAATATGGTCATACATTGGGCAGGAGGTTAGGAAGTGCAGCTCAGTTTCCACCTCATTTTGTGGGCAGTGAGCACATAGCCTGTCTTCTCTTGAGAGCCATGTCTGGTTACGGAGGCCTTTCTCAATAGCAAGGCTATGCTCACTAAGTTTGTACATAGTCAAAACTTTCCTTAAGTTTGGGTCAGTCACAGTGGTCAGGTATTCTGCCACTGTGTACTCTCTGTTTAGGGCCAAATAGCATTCTAGTTTGCTCTGTTTTTTTGTTAATTCGTTCCAATGTGTCAAGTAATTATCTTTTTGTTTTCTCATGATTTGGTTGGGTCTAATTGTGCTGCTGTCCTGGGGCTCTGTGGGGTGTGTTTGTGTTTGTGAACAGAGCCCCAGGACCAGCTTGCTTAGGGGACTCTTCTCCAGGTTCATCTCTCCGTAGGTGATGTCTTTGTTATGGAAGGTTTGTGAATCGCTTCCTTTTAGGTGGTTGTAGAATTTAACGGCTCTTTTCTGGATTTTGATAATTAGTGGGTATCGGCCTAATTCTGCTCTGCATGCATTATTTTGTGTTCTACGTTGTACACTGAGGATATATTTGCAGAATTCTGCATGCAGAGTCTCAATTTGGTGTTTGTCCCATTTTGTGAAGTCTTGGTTGGTGAGCGGACCCCAGACCTCACAACCATAAAGGGCAATGGGCTCTATGACTGATTCAAGTATTTTTAGCCAAATCCTAATTGGTATGTTGAAATTTATGTTTCTTTTGATGGCATAGAATGCCCTTCTTGCCTTGTCTCTCAGATCGTTCACAGCTTTGTGGAAGTTACCTGTGGCGCTGATGTTTAGGCCAAGGTATGTATAGTTTTTTGTGTGCTCTAGGGCAACAGTGTCTAGATGGAATTTGTATTTGTGGTCCTGGTGACTGGACCTTTTTTGGAACACCATTATTTTGGTCTTACTGAGATTTACTGTCAGGTCCCAGGTCTGGCAGAATCTGTGCAGAATATATAGGTGCTGCTGTAGGCCCTCCTTGGTTGGGGACAGAAGCACCAGATCATCAGCAAATAGTAGACACTTGACTTCAGATTCTAGTAGGGTGAGGCCTTGTGCTGCAGACTTTTCTAGTCTCTTGAATGGAGGTATCTTCCAGGGCCCTGGTCAAAAATATAGTGGTCCTGAGGGGGGGGGGGGGGGGGGGGGGGGGGGGGGGGTGTTGCCGTTAGGGTGTAGACATTAATGTCATGTTTTCAGTTGGTGATTCACCCCAATCTAACCAAGCCTGGTCATTGCCCGCTAGCCTTAACGTTCTCATTAAATGATGTTTGTCCTAATGCTCACTCTTCTTTTTGGTTTTGTCCACAGGCAGGTTCCACAATGCCCAAGACGAAGACAGTCATCAGACACAGAGGCTACATCCCAAATGGCACCCTAAATCCCTGGATTAGTGAACTACTTTTGACCAGCCCGCTGTCAAAGCGAGTTACATTATATAGGGATTAGCATGTTATTAGAGACTCCTCCAGAGATGGTCATCAGTCAGTCTGAAGACGAACGGACCCGTGCACAACGTCATACTCCCCTTGATACCTAACTCACCTAGCTTCAAACCAAGGCCTTTTTTTGTTTTGTTTATTTTTTTGGACTAAACTATTGTTAATGTAAATATCTATATATAATTTCAGAAGAATGCTTATTTTGTGTCATATTTTTTTTTTTTTTTATAAAGGTAGAATATTGAGCAATACTATTTGAACTTCTGGGAACTTTGTTGCAATCTGCTGGATTGGCATTGCTAACTATTTTAGGGATTGAATATTATTTTCAAGGTGTGTAACACATGATTCATTTACATGAATGGGAAAAAAAAACAGCCTCTTATTTAAGACAAATTTTATACCTTTGAGAGAAAAAATGTGTAAATTTCTTGCATCGTTGTTAGAGTAAATAAATCATTATATTCACAAGTGTTGGTCTCTGTAGTGTTCTGTAATGGGGTTATGATGTCATCTTATAAATGTGTGTCGCCAATAGCACCCTTTCCCTTTATACACCCTATTCCCTATGGGACCTGGTCAAAAAATAGTGCACCGTAAAGGGATTAGGGTGCCATTTCAGACACATTCGATATGATCAACAAAATTGTATTTTATTTATTTATCCGTTATTTTACCAGGTAAATTGACTGAGAACACGTTCTCATTTGCAGCAACGACCTGGGGAATAGTTTACAGGGGAGAGGAGGAGGGGGATGAATGAGCCAATTGTAAACTGGGGATTATTAGGTGACCATGATGGTTTGAGGGCCAGATTGGGAATTTAACCAGGACACCGGGGTTAACACCCCTACTCTTACGATAAGTGCCATGGGATCTTTACTGACCTCAGAGAGTCAGGACACCGGGGTTAACACCCCTACTCTTACGATAAGTGCCATGGGATCTTTACTGACCTCAGAGAGTCAGGACACCCGTTTAACGTCCCATCCGAAAGACGGCACCCTACACAGGGCAGTGTCCC
>NC_048576.1:6981548-7021548 GCF_013265735.2 Oncorhynchus mykiss | reverse complement strand
AAACACCTTCTTCGCCCGCTTTGAGGACAACACCGTGCCACTGACGTGACCCGCTCCCAAGGTTTGTGGGCTCTCGTTCTCCGTGGCCGACATGAGTACGACAATTAAAAGTATTAACCCTCGCAAGGCTGCCGGTGTTAACCCGAAAAGTTCCCCCCTGCCAGAATCCCTTCCCCCTTCGTGTGAACTCTAGCCACAAAATTATGGAAATTAGAAAGGGGGGAGGGCTGCCTGCTAAACCCCCCCCCCCCCCCTTCTAATTTCCTTAATTTTGTGACTAGAGTCAAATCATTTCTATAGAACTAACTTCACATCAGGACAGGAAAACCAAAATGAATAAATGATGTATGTGAGTTATATTAAACATAGATGAGGGAGTAAAATGTAGGCAAGCAATAAACATTCCAGAACGACTACTAGTCGAATAAGTCGAATTTTGGCAAAGAGATTTATTTATAGACTAATACACTTGAAAACAAATAGCCAAACCGAAAACTGCAGACATTACTAGCGCCTCCCCTGCGATCAAACCGACATGAAAAAATATATGAAATGCAGGCCAATGTCATCAGAAATCCCAACTAGCAAGCAAGTCGCAGCAATGTAGAATTGAGTGTGTGCGTCATCAGAACATACCATGTGCAGACCAGCTGGCTGGTGTGTTTACGGACTTATTCAATCAGTCCCTATCCCAGTCTGCTGTTCCCGCATGCTGCAGGATGCCTGCTTTCACCATTGTTCCTGTTCCCAAGAAAGCAAAGGTAACGCCCCGTAGCACTAACTTCTGTCATCCTGAAGTGCTTTGAGAGACTAGTCAGGGATCATATCACCTCCACCCTGCCTGACACCCTAGACCCACTCCAATTTGCTTACCGCCCCAATAGGTCCACAGACGACGCAATCACCATCGCACTGCACAAATCTGTCGTTCTGCCCCTGAACAGGCAGTTAACCCACTGTTCCTAGGCCGTCATTGAAAATAAGAATTTGTTCTTAACTGACTTGCCTAGTTAAATACATTTAAAAAAATAAACTGCACACGGCCCTAACCCATCTGGACAAGAGGACTACCTGCAGTGGGGAGAACAAGTATTTGATACACAGCCAATTTTGCAGGTTCTCCTACTTACAAAGCATGTAGAGGTCTGTAATTTTTATCATAGGTACACTTCAACTGTGAGAGACGGAATCTAAAACAAAAATCCAGAAAATCACATTGTAGGATTATTAAGTAATGTGAAATGGACCACACTCCCTGACAGACGGTGTGGTGAAGAAGGCGCAACAGCAGGCTGAAGAAATTTGGCCCCTAAGACCCTTTTACAGATGCATCACGGCCACGTGACGCCACTGTCTGTATTTATTTTCATCAACGGGGTGGTGTACCTAATATATTGGCCAGGGAGTGTATCAAGGTGCCAGAGTGACCGTTCCCTCCGTTTTGTTTTGACTTGGAGGGCTGCGTTGCATCGTGTGCCGTGAATAGCTCTTCTCTCTGATCTCTTTGTTATGATGGAGATGTGTGTGTGTGTGTGTGTGTGTGTGTGTGTGCGTGACATGAGTGCCAGGGTGGGATTGTGGGGGGGGGGGGGGGGGGGGGGGGGACAGTCATTTGCATTCACTAATGGCCCACTGATGCCAAGTTGTTATCAGTTCATGAGAAATTAAAAAATGGAATTCTTGGCAGAGGCCGACATGCAAAATATCCAGCCAATCCTATTTGCATCTTCTAATGGCCCTGTTTAGCATGACATGTCTGACTGGAGAACGAGGCTGCTTTTAATTTCATCTCTTTACTACAGTGCTTACATTTACCAAAACGCGTCCCAAATGGAACCATATTCCCTACATAGTGCACTACTTTTTGATTATAGGGCCCTGGTCAAAAGTAGTGCATTATGTATATAGGGAATAGGGTGCCATTTGAGACAGAGCCTTACACAGGATGGTGGTCAGATAGACTATTTGTGCGTTAGCTCCGTTCGCCTTATGGCTGTTGGCTCAATAACCCACATTGTTATCAGGAAATATTTTTTTTAAATATGGAAATTAGCTCTTGTGTTGCCTCTCCATAAGAACAGCTCCTCTGTTGTCTCTCCAGAACAGGGACAGTAGAGATCTTTATACTTATCGACCCAACTCCTTGTCAAGCTAAGATTCTTGAACATTTGGTAAATTTACAAATTTTATATTTTTTATCTGAGAAAAGTATTTAGAATGTAAACCAATTAGGGTTTAGGCCAGGCCATCCAATCAGGGTTTAGGCCAGGGCATCCAATCAGGATTTAGGCCAGGCCATCCAATCAGGGTTTAGGCCAGGCCATCCAATCAGGGTTTAGGCCAGGGCATCCAATCAGGATTTAGGCCAGGTCATCCAATCAGGGTTTAGACCAGGCCATCCAATCAGGGTTTAGACCAGGCCATCCAATCAGAGTTTAGGCCTGACCATCCAATCAGGGTTTAGGCCATCCAATCAGGGTTTAGGCCAGGCCATCCAATCAGGGTTTAGGCCATCCAATCAGGGTTTAGGCCAGGCCATCCAATCAGGGTTTAGGCCATCCAATCAGGTAGACCTTACAGTGAAATGCTTAATTACGAGCCCCTAACCAACAGTTTCAAAAATAAAATAAAATAGAAATAAAAGTAACAAATCAAAAATAACAATAGCGAGACGATATACAGGGTATTACGGTACAGAGTCAATGTGGAGGCTATATACAGGGTATTACGGTACAGAGTCAATGTGGAGGCTATATACAGGGTATTACGGTACAGAGTCAATGTGGAGGCTATATACAGGGTGTTACGGTACAGAGTCAATGTGGAGGCTATATACAGGGTATTACGGTACAGAGTCAATGTGGAGGCTATATACAGGGTATTACGGTACAGAGTCAATGTGGAGGCTATATACAGGGTGTTACGGTACAGAGTCAATGTGGAGGCTATATACAGGGGGTACCGGTACAGAGGCAATGTGGAGACTATATACAGGGTGTTACGGTACAGAGTCAATGTGGAGGCTATATACAGGGGGTACCGGTACAGAGGCAATGTGGAGGCTATATACAGGGGGTACCGGTACAGAGGCAATGTGGAGACTATATACAGGGTATTACGGTACAGAGTCAATGTGGAGGCTGTATACAGGGTATTACGGTACAGAGTCAATGTGGAGTCTATATACAGGGTATTACGGTACAGAGTCAATGTGGAGGCTATATACAGGGGGGTACCGGTACAGAGTCAATGTGGAGGCTATATACAGGGTATTACGGTACAGAGTCAATGTGGAGTCTATATACAGGGTATTACGGTACAGAGTCAATGTGGAGGCTATATACAGGGGGGTACCGGTACAGAGTCAATGTGGAGGCTATATACAGGGTATTACGGTACAGAGTCAATGTGGAGGCTATATACAGGGTATTACGGTACAGAGTCAATGTGGAGGCTATATACAGGGGGGTACCGGTACAGAGTCAATGTGGAGGCTATATACAGGGTGTTACGGTACAGAGTCAATGTGGAGGCTATATACAGGGTATTACGGTACAGAGTCAATGTGGAGGCTGTATACAGGGTATTACGGTACAGAGTCAATGTGGAGGCTATATACAGGGTATTACGGTACAGAGTCAATGTGGAGGCTATATACAGGGGGTACCGGTACAGAGTCAATGTGGAGGCTATATACAGGGTATTACGGTACAGAGTCAATGTGGAGGCTATATACAGGGGGTACCGGTACAGAGTCAATGTGGAGGCTATATACAGGGGGTACCGGTACAGAGTCAATGTGGAGGCTATATACAGGGGGTACCGGTACAGAGTCAATGTGGAGGCTATATACAGGGGGTACCGGTACAGAGTCAATGTGGAGGCTATATACAGGGGGTACCGGTACAGAGGCAATGTGAGGAGGCACCGGTTAGTTGAGGTAATATGTCCATGTAGGTAGAGTTATTAAAATGCCTTTGCGTAGATGATAACAACAGAGAGAAACAGCTATTTTCTACATTGTTGAAAATAGTAAAAAGAAAATGAAGAAAACCCCTTGAATTTAAGGATTAATTCAAAACCCATTTCGTCTTGATGTTCTGATGCTGTTCAGAATGTAACTGTTTGTCTGAGGGATTAGTTTTATTTGTGCTTCCCATGATTGTGTTTTTGTATTGTATTGTAATGTGTGTGTATATACCGTACACACACACACACACACACACACACACTGTTTTTTGAAGATTACATTAATTTGGAATTTTATCCCAGCAACACAGTGCATTAAAACTAAAAGCAGATTTACCTAGTTCGGTAGAGACCCTTAGGAAGGAACATCAAACAGTTAACCAATACTGTGAACGGCTTAGGCAACTCAGGTGTCTATACGTCAACAGCAAAGTTAGATAAGAAGGAAGTTTACGAAGTAGCGCCTGGTCAACAAAAAAGGGAGTAATTTAGAGATGTTATAGCTTCCAGCCAACCTTTTGACACAGGACACAGTGATGAATATCAAACATATTGCCTGTAAGGGAACTACGGTAGATGGCACCTAAAGGTTGAAGAGTAGTAACAGCTACACAATTAAATGACACTGACATGGACCAGCTAGCAAATGTCCTGGGACGTGATAAACTGATACACAGGAAATACTACAGGTTACCAGAGGGAACACTTCAGCTGGCAAACATCGCCAACGTCCTCGTGGCGATGGAACAGGGAAGGCTAAACTAATTCAAGCTCAACATCAGTCCAACAGGTAAGAATCTGTAAATCAAGTTGAATCTGGTACCTCAACAATCTCGTGGTGACTCTTCTTCTGACCAACCTGCCTATTTCTCCCTCCCTCCTAACACAACAGCTTGTATTTCAGAGTTTGACGAGTCAGAGGAAGAAAGTGATACAGATTTGATTGAAGAAACTTCTAGAAGGTCCTGTGTGTACCGGTTTTCGTCGTTGGATGAGGAAGAGCGGTCGGACCAAAGCGCGGCGTGGTAAAGTGTTCATGTTTTACTATAGAACTAAACACTAATACAAAATAACAAGAAAATAAATTAAACCGACACAGTCCCGTAAGGTGCAAACACTAAAACAGAAAAATAACTACCCACAAAAACCCATGTGGGAAAAAGCTACCTAAGTATGGTTCTCCATCAGGGACAACGATTGCCAGCTGCCTCTGATTGAGAACCACACCCGGCCAAACAACATAGAAATACAAAAACATAGAAAATGAACATAGAATGCCCACCCTAGTCACACCCTGGCCTAACCTAAATGAGAGAATACAAGCCTCTCTATGGCCAGGGCGTGACAGGTGACCAGAGGATTGATGTATGATTGCATTTCCCTTGGCTCACCAGAGATGACACCATGAAGATCAGTAAAAAATCTTATTGATGTTTTTGTTCCTTGAGCAAAACACTTAATTTGCTCTGGATCACAGTGTCTACTAAAATGTAAAAAATAATTTAGTATCCAGTTATAACACATGACTTTAGTTTAGTATCCAGTTATAACACACGACTTTAGTTTAGTATCCAGTTATAACACATGACTTTAGTTTAGTATCCAGTTATAACACACAACTTTAGTTTAGTATCCAGTTATAACACATGACTTTAGTTTAGTATCCAGTTATAACACATGACTTTAGTTTAGTATCCAGTTATAACACATGACTTTAGTTTAGTATCCAGTTATAACACACGACTTTAGTTTAGTATCCAGTTATAACACACGACTTTAGTTTAGTATCCAGTTATAACACACGACTTTAGTTTAGTATCCAGTTATAACACACGACTTTAGTTTAGTATCCAGTTATAACACAGGACTTTAGTTTAGTATCCAGTTATAACACATTACTTTAGTTTAGTATCCAGTTATAACACACAACTTTATTTTAGTATCCAGTTATAACACATGACTTTAGTTTAGTATCCAGTTATAACACATGACTTTAGTTTAGTATCCAGTTATAACACATGACTTTAGTTTAGTATCCAGTTATAACACATGACTTTAGTATCCAGTTATAACACATGACTTTAGTTTAGTATCCAGTTATAACACATGACTTTAGTTTAGTATCCAGTTATAACACATTACTTTAGTTTAGTATCCAGTTATAACACATGACTTTATTTTAGTATCCAGTTATAACACATGACTTTAGTTTAGTATCCAGTTATAACACATGACTTTAGTTTAGTATCCAGTTATAACACATGACTTTAGTATCCAGTTATAACACATTACTTTAGTTTAGTATCCAGTTATAACACATGACTTTAGTTTAGCAACTAAAGCACATGTATAGAACATGTATGGACATGTTTAAGGGGCTTCAGGAGAGGACAACACAACAGACAACAGACAACGGTTCTGTAGGTAGTGGAGAACAACACAACAGACAACAGACAAGGGTTCTGTAGGTAGTGGAGAACAACACAACAGACAACACAGACAACGGTTCTGTAGGTAGTGGAGAACAACACAACAGACAACACAGACAACAGTTCTGTAGGTAAGACATATGAGTAGACATTTTAACAGGTGTGCCTTGTTAAAAGTTCATTTGTGGGGTGTTCATTTCCTTCTTAATGTGTTTGTGCCAATCAATTGTGTTGTGACACAAGTGGTATACAGAAGATAGCCCTATTTGGTAAAATACCAAGTCCATATCATGGCAAGAACAGCTCAAATAAGCAAAGAGAAATGACAGTCCAGCATTACTTTGACATGAAGGTCAGTCAACCATGAAGCGCTATGATGAAACTGGCTCTCACGAGGACTGCCACAGGAAAGGAAGACCCAGAGTTACCTCTGCTGCAGAGGTTAAGTTCATTAGAGTTACTAGCCTCAGATTCACAGAGTTCAAGTAACAGACACATCTCAACATCAACTGTTCCAGAGGAGACTGCGTGAATCAGGCCTTCATGGTCGAATTGCTACAAGGAAACAACTGCTAATGGACACCAATAATAAGAAGAGACTTGCTTTGGCCAAGAAACACGACCATTGGACATTAGACCAGAGGAAATCTGTCCTTTCTTCTGATGAGTCCAAGTGTGAGATTTGGCATCAGTGTTCTGCCATGGCCAGCGAAGAGCCCGGATCTCAATCCCATTGAGCACGTCTGGGACCTGTTGGATCGGAGGGTGAGGGCTTTGGCTATTTCCCCCCAGAAATGTCTGGGGTAACATCTCACAGCAAGAACCTGCAACTCTGGTGCAGTCCATGAGGAGGAGATGCACTGCAGTACTTAATGCAGCTGGTGGCCACACCAGATACTGACTGTTACTTTTGATTTTGACCCCCCCCCCCCCCTTTGTTCAGGGACACATTATTCAATTTCTGTTAGTCACATGTCTGTGGAACTTGTTCAGTTTATGTCTCAGTTGTTGAATGTTGTTATGTTCATACAAATATTTACACATGTTAATTTAGCTGAAAATAAAAGCAGTTGACAGTGAGACGACGTTTCTTTTTTTGCTGAGTTTAGGTATAATGTGTATTTAATTAGCAATCATCAATCAAGCAATCAACCAACCAATCAATCAAGCAAGCAATCAATCAACCAATCAATCAACCGATCAAGCAATCAATCAATCAAGCAATCAAGCAAGCAATCAATCAACCAATCAAGCAAGCAATCAAGCAAGCAATCAATCAAATGTATTTATAAAGCCCTTTTTACATCAGCCGATGTCACAATGTCATGACTTCTACAAAAGGTAACTCATCTCCCCGTTCGGGCGGCGCTCGGCGCTCGGCGTCGCCGGTTTACTAGCCTCCACCGATCCCTTTTTCCTTTTCTGGTTGTTTTGTCTGTGTTCCTTTTCACACCTGGTTTCAAGTGCTTTTATTTCTGTGTGTATATAGGGCACCTGTTGCCTGCCTTAGTTCGTGCGGGATTAAGCTTGTGTGTATTTGCGCTCGATTATCTTTGATGTTTATTGTTTTCAATATTATGCAAGTGTATGTAAGTGTCGGAACTGTGGTTGTTCCTCCGTGTGTTGGCACGAGTTTCTGATTCTTCGAGAGCAGTAGTTTTGGGATTTTTGTCTGTGCCATTTTTGTGTTGGTGAACTATATATATTAAACACGGTTCTCAAAAATCTCTCCTGCGCCTGACTCCCACACCTCTAACAGAGACGCACCTTATCACACACAATGTGCTGTACAGAAACCCAGCCTAAAACCCCAAACAGCGAGCAATGCAGGTGTAGAAGCACGGTGGCTAGGAAAAACTCCCTAGAAAGGCCGGAACCTAGAAAGAAACCTAGAGAGGAACCAGGCTATGAGGGGTGGCCAGTCCTCTTCTGGCTGTGCCGGGTGGAGATTATAACAGAACATGGCCAAGATGTTCAAACGTTCATAGATGACCAGCAGGGTCAATTTGTAATCACAGTAGTTGTCAAGGGTGCTGCAGGTCAGCATCTCAGGAGTAAATGTCAGTTGGCTTTTCATAGCCGAGCATTCAGAGTTAGAGACAGCAGGTGCGATAGAGAGAGTCCAAAACAGCAGGTCTGGGACAGGTAGCACGTCCGGTGAACAGGTCAGTGTTCCATAGCCGCAGGCAGAACAGTTGAAACTTTAGCAGCAGCACGGCCAGGTGGCCTGGGAACAGCAAGGAGTCATAATGCCAGGTAGCCCTGAGGCATGGTCCTAGGGCTCAGGTCCTCAGAGAGAAAGAGATAAATAGAAAGAGAGAAAAAGAGAGAGGGAGAATTAGAACGAGCATACTTAAATTCACACAGGACACCGGACAAGACAGGAGAAATACTCCAGATATAACAGATTGAACTTAGACACATAAACTACTGCAGCATAAATACTGGAGGCTGAGACAGGAGGGGTCGGGAGATACTGTGGCCCCATCCGACGAATCCCCCAGCCCCACCCACTTTGCCAAAGCACAGCCCACACACCACTAGAGGTATATCTTCAAACACCAACTTACTACCCTGAGACAAGGCTGTGTATAGCCCACGAAGATTTCCTCCACGGCACAACCCAAAGGGGAGCTCCAACCCAGACAGGAAGATCACGTCTGTGACTCAACCCACTCAAGTGACGCACCCCTCCTAGGGACGGCATGGAAGAGCACCAGTAAGCCAGTGACTCAGCCCCTGTAATAGGGTTAGAGGCAGAGAATCCCAGTAGAAAGAGGGGAACCGGCCAGGCAGAGACAGCAAGGGCGGTTAGTTGCTCCAGAGCCTTTCTGTTCACCTTCCCACTCCTGGGCCAGACTACACTCAATCATTTGACCTACTGAAGAGATGAGTTTTCAGTAAGGACTTAAAGGTTGAGACCGAGTTTGCGTCTCTCACACGGGTAGGCAGACCATTCCATAAAAATGGAGCTCTATAGGAGAAAGCCCTGCCTCCAACTGTTTGCTTAGAAATTCTAGGGACAATAAGGAGGCCTGCGTCTTGTAACCATAGCGTATATAGAGGTATGTATGACAGAACCAAATCAGAGAATTAGGTAGGAGCAAGCCCATGTGTCACGCCCTGACCTTAGTTATCTTTGTTTTCTTTATTATTTTGGTTAGGTCAGGGTGTGACAAGGATGATTTACGTGTTTTGTCTGGTCTAGGTGTTATGTATGTCTATGGTTGCCTAGATTGGTTCTCAATTAGAGGCAGCTGTTTATCGTTGTCTCTGATTGGGAACGATATTCAGACAGCCATATTCCTCGGGTAATTCGTGGGTGATTGTCTATGTATTAGTTGCCTGTGTCTGCATTTTTTCTATATAGCTTCACGTTAGTTTTTGTTTGTTTTTGTATAGTTTGTTCAGTGTTCTTCCTTCATTAAAGAAGATGTATTCAAATCACGCTGCGCCTCATCGCTATAACGAACGTGACACCATGTAGTGCTTTGTAGGTTAGCAGTAAAACCTTGAAATCAGCCTTTGCCTTAACAGGAAGCCAGTGTAGGGAGGCTAGCACTGGAGTAATATGATAAACATTTTTTGGTTCTAGTCAGGATTCTAGCAGCCGTATTTAGCACTAACTGAAGTTTATTTAGTGCTTTATCCGGGTAGCCGGAAAGTAGAGCATTGCAGTAGTCTAACCTGGAAGTGACAAAAGTATGGATTCATTTTTCTGCATCATTTTTGGTCAGAAAGTTTCTGATTTTTGCAATGTTACGTAGATGGAAAAAAGCTGTCCTTGAAATGGTCTTGATATGTTCTTCAAAAGAGAGATCAGGTTCCAGAGTAACGCCGAGGTTCTTCACAGTTTTATTTGAGACGACTGTACAACCATTAAGATTAATTGTCACCTTCCCATCCCTGTGTGGTGATAGAGGTAGTCTCTGTGTGGTGATAGAGGTAGTCTCTGTGTGGTGATAGAGGTAGTCTCTGTGTGGTGATAGAGGTTGTCTCTGTGTGGTGATAGAGGTAGTCTCTGTGTGGTGATAGAGGTTGTCTCTGTGTGGTGGTAGAGGTAGTCTCTGTGTGGTGATAGAGGTTGTCTCTGTGTGGTGATAGAGGTAGTCTCTGTGTGGTGATAGAGGTAGTCTCTGTGTGGTGATAGAGGTAGTCTCTGTGTGGTGATAGAGGTAGTCTCTGTGTGGTGATAGAGGTAGTCTCTGTGTGGTGATAGAGGTTGTCTCTGTTTGGTGATAGAGGTTGTCTCTGTGTGGTGATAGAGGTAGTCTCTGTGTGGTGATAGAGGTAGTCTCTGTTTGGTGATAGAGGTTGTCTCTGTTTGGTGATAGAGGTTGTCTCTGTGTGGTGATAGAGGTTGTCTCTGTTTGGTGATAGAGGTTGTCTCTGTGTGATGATAGAGGTAGTATCTGTGTGGTGATAGAGGTAGTCTCTGTTTGGTGATAGAGGTTGTCTCTGTGTGGTGATAGAGGTTGTCTCTGTTTGGTGATAGAGGTAGTCTCTGTGTGGTGATAGAGGTAGTCTCTGTGTGGTGATAGAGGTTGTCTCTGTGTGGTGATAGAGGTTGTCTCTGTGTGGTGATAGAGGTTGTCTCTGTGTGGTGATAGAGGTTGTCTCTGTTTGGTGATAGAGGTAGTCTCTGTGTGGTGATAGAGGTAGTCTCTGTGTGGTGATAGAGGTTGTCTCTGTTTGGTGATAGAGGTTGTCTCTGTGTGATGATAGAGGTTGTCTCTGTGTGATGATAGAGGTAGTCTCTGTGTGGTGATAGAGGTAGTCCCTGTGTGGTGATAGAGGTTGTCTCTGTGTGGGGATAGAGGTAGTCTCCGTGTGGTGATAGAGGTAGTCTCTGTGTGGTGATAGAGGTAGTCTCTGTGTGGTGATAGAGGTTGTCTCTGTTTGGTGATAGAGGTTGTCTAGTCTCTGTTTGGTGATAGAGGTTGTCTCTGTGTGATGATAGAGGTTGTCTCTGTGTGATGATAGAGGTAGTCTCTGTGTGGTGATAGAGGTAGTCTCTGTGTGGTGATAGAGGTTGTATAGTCTCTGTGTGGTGATAGAGGTTGTATAGTCTCTGTGTGGTGGTAGAGGTAGTCTCTGTGTGGTGATAGAGGTTGTCTAGTCTCTGTGTGGTGGTAGAGGTAGTCTAGTCTCTGTGTGGTGGTAGAGGTAGTCTCTGTGTGGTGATAGAGGTAGTCTCTGTGTGGTGATAGAGGTAGTTTCTGTGTGGTGGTAGAGGTAGTCTCTGTGTGGGGATAGAGGTAGTCTCTGTGTGGTGATAGAGGTAGTTTCTGTGTGGTAGTAGAGGTAGTCTCTGTGTGGTGATAGAGGTAGTCTCTGTGTGGTGATAGAGGTAGTTTCTGTGTGGTGGTAGAGGTAGTCTCTGTGTGATGATAGAGGTAGTCTCAGTGTGGTGATAGAGGTAGTCTCTGTGTGGTGATAGAGGTAGTCTCTGTGTGGGGATAGAGGTAGTCTCTGTGTGGGGATAGAGGTAGTCTCTGTGTGGTGATAGAGGTAGTCTAGTCTCTGTGTGGTTATAGAGGTAGTCTCTGTGTGGTGGTAGAGGTAGTCTCTGTGTGGTGATAGAGGTAGTCTCTGTGTGGTGATATAGGTTGTCTAGTCTTTGTGTGGTGATATAAGTTGTCTAGTCTCTGTGTGGTGATATAGGTTGTCTAGTCTCTGTGTGGTGATATAGGTTGTCTCTATGTGGTGATATAGGTCGTCTCTGTGTGGTGATAGAGGTAGTCTAGTCTCTGTGTGGTGATAGAGGTAGTCTCTGTTTGGTTATAGAGGTAATCTCTGTGTGGTTATAGAGGTAGTCTCTGTGTGGTGATAGAGGTTGTCTCTGTGTGGTGAAAGAGGTAGTCTCTGTGTGGTGGTAGAGGTTGTCTAGTCTCTGTTTGGTGATAGAGGTGGTGTATGTGTGGTGGTAGAGGTACTATCTGTGTGGTGATAGAGGTAGTCTCTGTGTGGTGATAGAGGTAGTCTCTGTGTGGTGGTAGAGGTTGTCTAGTCTCTGTTTGGTGATAGAGGTGGTGTATGTGTGGTGGTAGAGGTACTATCTGTGTGGTGATAGAGGTAGTCTCTGTTTGGTGATAGAGGTAGTCTCTGTGTGGTGGTAGAGGTACTATCTGTGTGGTGATAGAGGTAGTCTCTGTGTGGTGGTAGAGGTACTATCTGTGTGGTGATAGAGGTAGGCTCTGTGTGGTGATAGAGGTAGTCTCTGTGTGGTGGTAGAGGTACTATCTGTGTGATGATAGAGGTTGTCTCTGTGTGGTGATAGAGGTAGGCTCTGTGTGGTGATAGAGGTAGTCTAGGCTCTGTGTGGTGATAGAGGTTGTCTAGGCTCTGTGTGGTGATAGAGGTTGTCTCTGTGGTGGTAGAGGTTGTCTGTGTGGTGGTAGAGGTAGTCTAGTCTCTCTGTGGCGATCGTGCCATTCTTCTTTCCCTGTCATTTCCAGTTGCCTATAGAAACTCCTCTAAATCGCCCAGCGATTAGATTTGCGTTGGAAATGACAATTATGCATTGTGTTATTTGTGTCATATCTGGTTAGCAGCCTGGCTGACTCTCCCAAGACATTTAATCCATCAGGGACAACTGATGCTGTATAAGAACAAATTAACAGTATGTTATTGCTTTGCCTCAGTTCATTGCTTTGCTTCCACAGCGTAACAATGCTATTGTAATACTATTTCATCTAAACATTTTTTATAGTGTGTTGTAGTTCCATTTAACTCTCAAGTCAATTCAACACATGATTTCGTTTATTTGTGCATTTTAAACAATTATCAATTCGTTTATTGGAATTTATTCCTCTGAATTGAAAAGGAATGTACTCGCACGCTGTCCTGTGGTCTTAGATCCCTGCCTCACATTCCATCTCCCATCAAACACTCTGCTAAGGGCCTACCCACTGGGGAAGCCAGGCGCAGCCAATCAGAGTGAGTTTTTCCCTCACAAAATGGCTTTATTACAGACAGAAATACTCCTCAAGTGAGATCCGATGTTCGGGTGGCTGGTCTCAGTTGATCTCACAGGTGAAGAAGAAGCTGGAATATGGAGGGTTCTGGGTTGGCGTGGTTACACGTGGTCTGATGTTGTGAGGCCAGTTGGACGTACTGACAAATTCTCTAAAACGACACTGGAGGCGGCTTATGGTAGAGAAATGAACATTGTAATATATTGAATAGAGTATAGAATAGAATAGAATAGAATATAGAATAGAATGGAATGGAATATATTATAGAATAAGAATACACTATAGAATAAAGTACAGAATATAATATACACTGCTCAGAAAAATAAAGGGAACACTTAAACAACACAATGTAACTCCAAGTCAATCACACTTCTGTGAAATCAAACTGTCCACTTAGGAGGCAACACTGATTGACAATAAATGTCACATGCTGTTGTACAAATGGAATAGACAACAGATGGAAATTATAGGCAATTAGCAAGACACCCCCAATAAAGGAGTTGGTTCTGCAGGTGGTGACCACAGACCACTTCTCAGTTCCTATGCTTCCTGGCTGATGTTTTGGTCACTTTTGAATGCTGGCGGTGCTTTCTCTCTAGTGGTAGCATGAGACGGAGTCTACAACCCACACAAGTAGCTCAGGTAGTGCAGCTCATGCAGGATGGCACATCAATGTGAGCTGTGGCAAGAAGGTTTGCTGTGTCTGTCAGCGTAGTGTCCAGAGCATGGAGGCACTACCAGGAGACAGGCCAGTACATCAGGAGACGTGGAGGAGGCCGTAGGAGGGCAACAACCCAGCAGCAGGACCGCTACCTCCGCCTTTGTGCAAGGAGGAGCAGGAGGAGCACTGCCAGAGCCCTGCAAAATGACCTCCAGCAGGCCACAAATGTGCATGTGTCTGCTCAAACGGTCAGAAACAGACTCCTACAGGAGAGTAAAATTGAATATAATATAGAATAGAGTATAAAATAGAGTATAGAATAGAGCACACATTAAAATAGAATGGAATTTAGAATATAACATAGAACATAGAATGGAATATAGACTAGAATATAGAATTGAGTATAGCATTGAATAGAATTTAATATAGAATAGAATATAGAATATAAAAGAATAGAATATGGAATAGAATATAGAACAGGATATATAATGGAATATAAATTAGAATATAGAACAGAGTATAGAATATAATTTAGAATATAATAGAATATAAATTAGAATATAGAACAGAGTATAGAATATAATTTAGAATATAATGGAATATAAATTAGAATACAGAACAGAGTATAGAATATAATTTAGAATATAATGGAATATAAATTAGAATACAGAACATTGTATAGAATATAATTTAGAATATAATGGAATATAAATTAGAATACAGAACAGAGTATAGAATATAATTTAGAATATAATAGAATATAAATTAGAAAATAGAACAGAGTATAGAATATAATTTAGAATATAATGGAATATAAATTAGAATATAGAACATTGTATAGAATATAATTTAGAATATAATGGAATATAAATTAGAATACAGAACAGAGTATAGAATATAATTTAGAATATAATGGAATATAAATTAGAATACAGAACAGAGTATAGAATATAATTTAGAATATAATAGAATATAAATTAGAATATAGAACAGAGTATAGAATATAATTTAGAATATAATAGAATATAAATTAGAATATAGAACAGAGTATAGAATATAATTTAGAATATAGTAGAATATAAATTAGAATACAGAACAGAGTATAGAATATAATTTAGAATATAATGGAATATAAATTAGAATATAGAACATTGTATAGAATATAATTTAGAATATAATGGAATATAAATTAGAATATAGAACATTGTATAGAATATAATTTAGAATATAATGGAATATAAATTAGAATATAGAACATTGTATAGAATATAATTTAGAATATAATAGAATATAAATTAGAATATAGAACAGAGTATAGAATATAATTTAGAATATAATGGAATATAAATTAGAATATAGAACAGAGTATAGAATATAATTTAGAATATAATGGAATATAAATTAGAATATAGAACATTGTATAGAATATAATTTAGAATATAATGGAATATAAATTAGAATATAGAACAGGATATATAATAGAATATAAATTAGAATATAATGGAATATAAATTAGAATATAGAACAGAGTATAGAATATAATTTAGAATATAATAGAATATAAATTAGAATATAGAACAGAGTATAGAATATAATTTAGAATATAATGGAATATAAATTAGAATACAGAACATTGTATAGAATATAATTTAGAATATAATGGAATATAAATTAGAATATAGAACATTGTATAGAATATAATTTAGAATATAATAGAATATAAATTAGAATATAGAACAGAGTATAGAATATAATTTAGAATATAATGGAATATAAATTAGAATATAGAACATTGTATAGAATATAATTTAGAATATAATGGAATATAAATTAGAATACAGAACAGAGTATAGAATATAATTTAGAATATAATGGAATATAAATTAGAATATAGAACATTGTATAGAATATAATTTAGAATATAATGGAATATAAATTAGAATACAGAACAGAGTATAGAATATAATTTAGAATATAATGGAATATAAATTAGAATACAGAACAGAGTATAGAATATAATTTATAATATAATGGAATATAAATTAGAATATAGAACAGAGTATAGAATATAATTTAGAATATAATAGAATATAAATTAGAATACAGAACAGAGTATAGAATATCATTTAGAATATAATGGAATATAAATTAGAATATAGAACAGAGTATAGAATATAATTTAGAATATAATGGAATATAAATTAGAATATAGAACAGAGTATAGAATATAATTTAGAATATAATGGAATATAAATTAGAATATAGAACAGAGTATAGAATATCATTTAGAATATAATAGAATATAAATTAGAATACAGAACAGAGTATAGAATATCATTTAGAATATAATAGAATATAAATTAGAATACAGAACAGAGTATAGAATATCATTTAGAATATAATGGAATATAAATTAGAATATAGAACAGAGTATAGAATATAATTTAGAATATAATGGAATATAAATTAGAATATAGAACAGAGTATAGAATATAATTTTGAATATAATGGAATATAAATTAGAATATAGAACATTGTATAGAATATAATTTTGGGGTTAGGGTTAGGGTTAGGGTTAATGGAATATAAATTAGCATTGGGGCCTCCCGGGTGGCGCAGTGGTTAAGTGCCATCAGAGTCCCTGGGTTCGCGCCCAGGCTCTGTCGTAACCGGCCGCGACCGGGAGGTCCGTGGGGCGAGGCACAATTGGCCTAGCGTCATCCGGGTTAGGGAGGGATTGGTCGGTAGGGATCTCCTTGTCTCATCGCGCACCAGCGACTACTGTGGCGGGCCGGGCGCAGTGCGCGCTAGCCAAGGTTGCCAGGTGCACGGTGTAGCCTCCGGCGCATTGGTGCGGCTGGCTTCCGGGTTGGATGCGCGCTGTGTTAAGAAGCAGTGTGGCTGGTTGGGTTGTGTATCGGAGGACGCATGACATTCAGCCTTCGTCTCTCCCGAGCCCGTACGGGAGTTGTAGCAATGAGACAAGATAGTAGCTACTACAACAATTGGAAACCACGAAATTGGGGAGAAAAAGGGGTAAAAAAAATAAAAAATATAAAATAAAATAGCATTGAATATGAATATAATATAGAATAGAATATAGAATAGAATATAGAATAGAATATAGAATAGAATATAAATATAGAATATAGAATAGAATATAGAATAGAATATAGAATAGAATATAGAATAGAATATAGAATAGAATATAGAATATAGAATAGAATATAGAATAGAATATAGAATAGAATATAAATATAATATAGAATAGAATATAGAATAGAATATAGAATAGAATATAGAATAGAATATAGAATAGAATATAGAATAGAATATAGAATAGAATATAAATATAATATAGAATAGAATATAGAATAGAATATAGAATAGAATATAGAATAGAATATAGAATAGAATATAGAATAGAATATAGAATATAGAATAGAATATAGAATAGAATATAGAATATAGAATAGAATATAGAATAGAATATAGAATATAATATAGAATAGAATATAGAATATAATATAGAATAGAATATAGAATAGAATATAGAATAGAATATAGAATAGAATATAGAATATAATATAGAATAGAATATAGAATAGAATATAGAATAGAATATAGAATAGAATATAGAATATAGAATAGAATATAGAATATAATATAGAATAGAATATAGAATAGAATATAGAATAGAATATAGAATAGAATATAGAATATAGAATAGAATATAGAATAGAATATAGAATATAGAATAGAATATAGAATAGAATATAGAATATAATATAGAATAGAATATAGAATATAATATAGAATAGAATATAGAATAGAATATAGAATAGAATATAGAATATAGAATAGAATATAGAATAGAATATAGAATATAATATAGAATAGAATATAGAATATAATATAGAATAGAATATAGAATAGAATATAGAATAGAATATAGAATAGAATATAGAATATAATATAGAATAGAATATAGAATAGAATATAGAATATAGAATATAATATAGAATAGAATATAGAATATAATATAGAATAGAATATAGAATATAATATAGAATAGAATATAGAATAGAATATAGAATATAATATAGAATAGAATATAGAATATAATATAGAATAGAATATAGAATATAATATAGAATAGAATATAGAATAGAATATAGAATAGAATATAGAATATAGAATATAATATAGAATAGAATATAGAATATAATATAGAATAGAATATAGAATAGAATATAGAATAGAATATAGAATAGAATATAGAATATAGAATATAGAATATAATATAGAATAGAATATAGAATAGAATATAGAATAGAATATAAATATAATATAGAATAGAATATAGAATAGAATATAGAATAGAATATAGAATATAATATAGAATAGAATATAGAATAGAATATAGAATAGAATATAGAATATAATATAGAATAGAATATAGAATAGAATATAGAATAGAATATAGAATAGAATATAGAATATAGAATAGAATATAGAATAGAATATAGAATATAATATAGAATAGAATATAGAATAGAATATAGAATAGAATATAGAATAGAATATAGAATAGAATATAGAATATAATATAGAATAGAATATAGAATAGAATATAGAATATAGAATATAATATAGAATAGAATATAGAATATAATATAGAATAGAATATAGAATATAATATAGAATAGAATATAGAATAGAATATAGAATAGAATATAGAATAGAATATAGAATAGAATATAGAATAGAATATAGAATATAGAATATAATATAGAATAGAATACAGAATATAATATAGAATAGAATATAGAATAGAATATAGAATAGAATATAGAATAGAATATAGAATATAGAATATAGAATATAATATAGAATAGAATATAGAATATAATATAGAATAGAATATAGAATAGAATATAGAATATAGAATATAATATAGAATAGAATATAGAATATAATATAGAATAGAATATAGAATAGAATATAGAATATAGAATATAGAATATAATATAGAATAGAATATAGAATATAATATAGAATAGAATATAGAATAGAATATAGAATAGAATATAGAATATAGAATATAATATAGAATAGAATATAGAATATAATATAGAATAGAATATAGAATAGAATATAGAATAGAATATAGAATATAGAATATAGAATATAATATAGAATAGAATATAGAATATAATATAGAATAGAATATAGAATAGAATATAGAATATAGAATATAATATAGAATAGAATATAGAATATAATATAGAATAGAATATAGAATAGAATATAGAATATAGAATATAGAATATAATATAGAATAGAATATAGAATATAATATAGAATAGAATATAGAATATAGAATATAATATAGAATATAGAATAGAATATAGAATAGAATATAGAATATAATATAGAATAGAATATAGAATAGAATATAGAATAGAATATAGAATATAGAATATAATATAGAATAGAATATAGAATATAATATAGAATAGAATATAGAATATAGAATATAATATAGAATATAGAATAGAATATAGAATAGAATATAGAATATAATATAGAATAGAATATAGAATAGAATATAGAATAGAATATAGAATATAGAATATAATATAGAATAGAATATAGAATATAATATAGAATAGAATATAGAATATAGAATATAATATAGAATAGAATATAGAATATAGAATAGAATATAGAATAGAATATAGAATAGAATATAGAATAGAATATAGAATAGAATATAGAATATAGAATATAATATAGAATAGAATATAGAATAGAATATAGAATAGAATATAGAATATAGAATATAATATAGAATAGAATATAGAATATAATATAGAATAGAATATAGAATAGAATATAGAATAGAATATAGAATATAGAATATAGAATAGAATATAGAATAGAATATAGAATAGAATATAGAATATAATATAGAATAGAATATAGAATAGAATATAGAATAGAATATAGAATATAGAATATAATATAGAATAGAATATAGAATATAATATAGAATAGAATATAGAATAGAATATAGAATAGAATATAGAATATAGAATATAATATAGAATAGAATATAGACTATAATATAGAATAGAATATAGAATATAGAATATAATATAGAATAGAATATAGAATATAGAATAGAATATAGAATAGAATATAGAATATAATATAGAATAGAATATAGAATATAATATAGAATATAATATAGAATAGAATATAGAATATAGAATAGAATATAGAATAGAATATAGAATAGAATATAGAATAGAATATAGAATATAATATAGAATAGAATATAGAATAGAATATAGAATATAATATAGAATAGAATATAGAATAGAATATAGAATAGAATATAGAATAGAATATAGAATATAGAATATAATATAGAATAGAATATAGAATATAATATAGAATAGAATATAGAATATAGAATATAATATAGAATATAGAATATAATATAGAATAGAATATAGAATATAATATAGAATAGAATATAGAATATAATATAGAATAGAATATAGAATAGAATATAATATAGAATAGAATATAGAATATAATATAGAATAGAATATAGAATAGAATATAGAATAGAATATAGAATAGAATATAGAATATAGAATATAATATAGAATAGAATATAGAATATAATATAGAATAGAATATAGAATAGAATATAGAATATAGAATATAATATAGAATAGAATATAGAATAGAATATAGAATATAATATAGAATAGAATATAGAATATAATATAGAATAGAATATAGAATAGAATATAGAATAGAATATAGAATAGAATATAGAATATAGAATATAATATAGAATAGAATATAGAATATAATATAGAATAGAATATAGAATATAGAATATAATATAGAATAGAATATAGAATATAATATAGAATAGAATATAGAATAGAATATAGAATAGAATATAGAATAGAATATAGAATATAGAATAGAATATAGAATAGAATATAGAATATAGAATAGAATATAGAATATAGAATATAATATAGAATAGAATATAGAATAGAATATAGAATATAGAATATAATATAGAATAGAATATAGAATATAATATAGAATAGAATATAGAATATAGAATAGAATATAGAATAGAATATAGAATATAATATAGAATAGAATATAGAATATAATATAGAATAGAATATAGAATAGAATATAGAATATAATATAGAATAGAATATAGAATATAATATAGAATAGAATATAGAATAGAATATAGAATAGAATATAGAATATAGAATATAATATAGAATAGAATATAGAATATAATATAGAATAGAATATAGAATATAATATAGAATAGAATATAGAATAGAATATAGAATATAGAATATAATATAGAATAGAATATAGAATAGAATATAGAATATAATATAGAATAGAATATAGAATATAATATAGAATAGAATATAGAATAGAATATAGAATAGAATATAGAATAGAATATAGAATATAGAATATAATATAGAATAGAATATAGAATATAGAATATAATATAGAATAGAATATAGAATAGAATATAGAATAGAATATAGAATATAGAATAGAATATAGAATAGAATATAGAATATAGAATAGAATATAGAATAGAATATAGAATAGAATATAGAATAGAATATAGAATAGAATATAGAATAGAATATAGAATATAGAATAGAATATAGAATAGAATATAGAATATAGAATAGAATATAGAATATAGAATATAATATAGAATAGAATATAGAATAGAATATAGAATATAGAATATAATATAGAATAGAATATAGAATATAATATAGAATAGAATATAGAATATAGAATAGAATAGAATATAGAATAGAATATAGAATAGAATATAGAATATAGAATAGAATATAGAATATAGAATATAATATAGAATAGAATATAGAATATAATATAGAATAGAATATAGAATATAATATAGAATAGAATATAGAATATAGAATAGAATATAGAATATAGAATATAATATAGAATAGAATATAGAATATAGAATAGAATATAGAATAGAATATAGAATATAGAATATAATATAGAATAGAATATAGAATATAGAATAGAATATAGAATAGAATATAGAATAGAATATAGAATATAGAATAGAATATAGAATAGAATATAGAATATAGAATAGAATATAGAATATAGAATATAATATAGAATAGAATATAGAATAGAATATAGAATAGAATATAGAATAGAATATAGAATAGAATATAGAATATAGAATAGAATATAGAATAGAATATAGAATAGAATATAGAATAGAATATAGGCTAGAACAGAATATAGAATACAGGATAGCATCGAATATAGTATAGAATATAATAGAACAGAATAGAATATTGCCAGAATCACCTACAGTCCAGTAAGACCTACTGTATATGCTGTATGTGAGCAACACATAAGGCATACACATTGGCTCTGTTACCAATCCCTGGGGATCTCCATCCAGCCCTGGTTACCATGCCAACTAGTAATACATTTCAATCACATTTATTTTATGAAGCCATTTTAACATCAGCAATTATCACAAAGGGTTTATACAGATAACCAGCCTAAAAACAGCAGGTTTGGGACAAAGCACAACATCCGTTGAAACAGGTCATTGTTCCATTTTGGGGCGGCAGCGCAGGCTAGTGGTTAGAGTGTAGAGGCGGCAGGTAGTCTAGTGGTTAGTGTAGAGGCGGCAGCGTAGTCTAGTGGTTAGAGTGTAGAGGTGGCAGGTAGTCTAGTGGTTAGAGTGTAGAGGTGGCAGCGTAGGCTAGTGGTTAGAGTGTAGAGGCGGCAGGTAGTCTAGTGGTTAGAGTGTAGAGGAGGCAGGTAGCCTAGTGGTTAGAGTGTAGAGGTGGCAGGTAGCCTAGTGGTTAGAGTGTAGAGGTGGCAGGGTAGGCTAGTGGTTAGAGTGTAGAGGTGGCAGGGTTGCCGAGTGGTTAGAGTGTAGAGGTGTCAGGTAGACTAGTGGTTAGAGTGTAGAGGTGGCAGGTAGCCTAGTGGTTAGAGTGTAGAGGTGGCAGGTAGCCTAGTGGTTAGAGTGTAGAGGCGGCAGGTAGCCTAGTGGTTAGAGTGTAGAGGTGGCAGGTAGCCCAGTGGTTAGTGTAGAGGCGGTAGGGTAGCCTAGTGGTTAGAGTGTTGAGGCGGCAGGTAGCCTAGTGGTTAGAGTGTAGAGGTGGCAGGTAGCCTAGTGGTTAGAGTGTAGAGGTGGCAGGTAGCCTAGTGGTTAGAGTGTAGAGGCGGCAGGTAGCCTAGTGGTTAGAGTGTAGAGGTGGCAGGTAGCCTAGTGGTTAGTGTAGAGGCGGTAGGGTAGCCTAGTGGTTAGAGTGTAGAGGTGGTAGGGTAGCCTAGTGGTTAGTGTAGAGGTGGTAGGTAGCCTAGTGGTTAGAGTGTAGAGGCGGCAGGGTAGGCTAGTGGTTAGAGTGTAGAGGCGGCAGCGTAGGCTAGTGGTTAGAGTGTAGAGGTGGTAGGGTAGTCTAGTGGTTAGAGTGTAGAGGTGGCAGGTAGTCTAGTGGTTAGAGTGTAGAGGCGGCAGCGTAGGCTAGTGGTTAGTGTAGAGGCGGCAGCGTAGGCTAGTGGTTAGAGTGTAGAGGCGGCAGGTAGTCTAGTGGTTAGTGTAGAGGCGGCAGCGTAGTCTAGTGGTTAGAGTGTAGAGGTGGCAGGTAGTCTAGTGGTTAGAGTGTAGAGGTGGCAGCGTAGGCTAGTGGTTAGAGTGTAGAGGCGGCAGGTAGTCTAGTGGTTAGAGTGTAGAGGAGGCAGGTAGCCTAGTGGTTAGAGTGTAGAGGTGGCAGGTAGCCTAGTGGTTAGAGTGTAGAGGTGGCAGGGTAGGCTAGTGGTTAGAGTGTAGAGGTGGCAGGGTTGCCGAGTGGTTAGAGTGTAGAGGTGTCAGGTAGACTATTGGTTAGAGTGTAGAGGTGGCAGGTAGCCTAGTGGTTAGAGTGTAGAGGTGGCAGGTAGCCTAGTGGTTAGAGTGTAGAGGCGGCAGGTAGCCTAGTGGTTAGAGTGTAGAGGTGGCAGGTAGCCCAGTGGTTAGTGTAGAGGCGGTAGGGTAGCCTAGTGGTTAGAGTGTTGAGGCGGCAGGTAGCCTAGTGGTTAGAGTGTAGAGGTGGCAGGTAGCCTAGTGGTTAGAGTGTAGAGGTGGCAGGTAGCCTAGTGGTTAGAGTGTAGAGGCGGCAGGTAGCCTAGTGGTTAGAGTGTAGAGGTGGCAGGTAGCCTAGTGGTTAGTGTAGAGGCGGTAGGGTAGCCTAGTGGTTAGAGTGTAGAGGTGGTAGGGTAGCCTAGTGGTTAGTGTAGAGGTGGTAGGTAGCCTAGTGGTTAGAGTGTAGAGGCGGCAGGGTAGGCTAGTGGTTAGAGTGTAGAGGCGGCAGCGTAGGCTAGTGGTTAGAGTGTAGAGGTGGTAGGGTAGTCTAGTGGTTAGAGTGTAGAGGTGGCAGGTAGTCTAGTGGTTAGAGTGTAGAGGCGGCAGCGTAGGCTAGTGGTTAGTGTAGAGGCGGCAGCGTAGGCTAGTGGTTAGAGTGTAGAGGCGGCAGGTAGTCTAGTGGTTAGTGTAGAGGCGGCAGCGTAGTCTAGTGGTTAGAGTGTAGAGGTGGCAGGTAGTCTAGTGGTTAGAGTGTAGAGGTGGCAGCGTAGGCTAGTGGTTAGAGTGTAGAGGCGGCAGGTAGTCTAGTGGTTAGAGTGTAGAGGAGGCAGGTAGCCTAGTGGTTAGAGTGTAGAGGTGGCAGGTAGCCTAGTGGTTAGAGTGTAGAGGTGGCAGGGTAGGCTAGTGGTTAGAGTGTAGAGGTGGCAGGGTTGCCGAGTGGTTAGAGTGTAGAGGTGTCAGGTAGACTAGTGGTTAGAGTGTAGAGGTGGCAGGTAGCCTAGTGGTTAGAGTGTAGAGGTGGCAGGTAGCCTAGTGGTTAGAGTGTAGAGGCGGCAGGTAGCCTAGTGGTTAGAGTGTAGAGGTGGCAGGTAGCCCAGTGGTTAGTGTAGAGGCGGTAGGGTAGCCTAGTGGTTAGAGTGTTGAGGCGGCAGGTAGCCTAGTGGTTAGAGTGTAGAGGTGGCAGGTAGCCTAGTGGTTAGAGTGTAGAGGTGGCAGGTAGCCTAGTGGTTAGAGTGTAGAGGCGGCAGGTAGCCTAGTGGTTAGAGTGTAGAGGTGGCAGGTAGCCTAGTGGTTAGTGTAGAGGCGGTAGGGTAGCCTAGTGGTTAGAGTGTAGAGGTGGTAGGGTAGCCTAGTGGTTAGTGTAGAGGTGGTAGGTAGCCTAGTGGTTAGAGTGTAGAGGCGGCAGGGTAGGCTAGTGGTTAGAGTGTAGAGGCGGCAGGTAGCCTAGTGGTTAGTGTAGAGGCGGCAGCGTAGTCTAGTGGTTAGAGTGTAGAGGTGGCAGGTAGCCTAGTGGTTAGAGTGTAGAGGTGGCAGGTAGTCTAGTGGTTAGAGTGTAGAGGTGGCAGGTAGTCTAGTGGTTAGAGTGTAGAGGTGGTAGGTAGCCTAGTGGTTAGAGAGTAGAGGTGGTAGGTAGCCTAGTGGTTAGAGTGTAGAGGTGGCAGGTAGTCTAGTGGTTAGAGTGTGGAGGCGGCAGGTAGCCTAGTGGTTAGAGTGTAGAGGCGGCAGGTAGCCTAGTGGTTAGAGCGTAGTGGGGCCAGTAGCCTAGTGGTTAGAGCGTAGAGGCGGCAGGTAGCATAGTGGTTAGAGCGTAGAGGCGGCAGGTAAACTAGTGGTTAGAGTGTTGGACCAGTAACCGAAAGGTTGCTGCATCGAATCCCCGAGCCGACAAGGTAAACATCTGTTGTTCTGCCCCTGAATAAGGCAGTTAACCCACCGTTCATCGTTGGACCGTCATAGTAAATAAGAATTTGTTCTTAACTGACATGCCAAGATAAATAAAAATAGCAACAGGCAGAACAGCAGTACATCTGGTTTCCATGCCAACGCCAGCTGGCACTTCACTGACAACCTCATGCCCCGACTGTCATCACCATTGTCTGAGCCGTGCCCCGTCTGTCATTTTGATTGGTCGAGCCCAGCCGAGTGCTCCAAACAGACTGTCATACGAAGACTCCATGCAAATCATTCAGTCATATAGGAGTAAAATACATTCGGGGTCATTTTAGCTTCTGAATGTGTCTAGAATTCAAGAGAAGATGAGGCGTGACGTTATAAAATATATTATTTATTTCAAATCCAAGCGGAAAAAACATGTCTCTACATTGTAATGGTTCTCAAAAAATGTGGAAAGATATCGCTATGAATATAAAAACATCTTTCAGACTAGAAATGATTTGGATCAAAGTTACAGAGGGTTTCAGAGATTGTAGTTGCATGGGGCGGACTAGTGGTTAGAGTGTAGAGGCGGCAGGTATCCTAGTGGTTAGAGTGTAGAGGCGGCAGGTAGACTAGTGGTTAGAGTGTAGAGGCGGCAGGTAGACTAGTGGTTAGAGTGTAGAGGCGGCAGGTATCCTAGTGGTTAGAGTGTAGAGGCGGCAGGTAGCCTAGTGGTTAGAGTGTAGAGGCGGCAGCGTAGCCTAGTGGTTAGAGTGTAGAGGCGGCAGGTAGCCTAGTGGTTAGAGTGTAGAGGCGGCAGGTAGCCTAGTGGTTAGAGTGTAGAGGCGGCAGTTAGCCTAGTGGTTAGAGTGTAGAGGCGGTAGCGTAGCCTAGTGGTTAGAGTGTAGAGGCGGCAGCGTAGCCTAGTGGTTAGAGTGTAGGGGTGGCAGCGTAGCCTAGTGGTTAGAGTGTAGAGGCGGCAGCGTAGCCTAGTGGTTAGAGACTAGGGGCGGCAGCGTAGCCTAGTGGTTAGAGTGTAGGGGTGGCAGCGTAGCCTAGTGGTTAGAGACTAGGGGCGGCAGCGTAGCCTAGTGGTTAGAGACTAGGGGCGGCAGCGTAGCCTAGTGGTTAGAGTGTAGAGGCGGCAGCGTAGCCTAGTGGTTAGAGACTAGGGGCGGCAGCGTAGCCTTGTGGTTAGAGTGTAGGGGTGGCAGCGTAGCCTAGTGGTTAGAGCGTTGGACTAGTAACTGAAAGGTTGCTGGATTGAATCCTCGAGCTGACAAGGTACTAATCTGTCGTTCTGCCCCTGAACAGGCAGTTAACCCACTGTTCCCTGGTAGGCCGTCATTGAAAATAAGAATTTGTTCTTAACTGACTTGCCTGGTTAAATAAAAGTTAGATAAAGATTAAATAAAGGTATAAAAATGTCTCTCTCGTCTATGGGACAGGAAGAGGGTTGGACTGAAAACCTACAGGTTAGTAGATCTCCAGGAAGAGGGTTGGACTGATAACCGACAGGACTGTAGATCTCCGGGAAGAGGGTTTGACTGAAAACCTACAGGACGGTAGATCTCCAGGAAGAGGGTTGGACTGAAAACCTACAGGACGGTAGATCTCCGGGAAGAGGGTTGGACTGAAAACCTACAGGACGGTAGATCTCCAGGAAGAGGGTTGGACTGAAAACCTACAGGACGGTAGATCTCAAGGAAGAGGGTTGGACTGATAACCGACAGGATGGTAGATCTCCGGGAAGAGGTTTGGACTGAAAACCTACAGGACGGTAGATATCCGGGAAGAGGGTTGGACTGAAAACCTACAGGACGGTAGATCTCCAGGAAGAGGGTTGGACTGAAAACCTACAGGACAGTAGATCTCCAGGAAGAGGGTTGGACTGTAAACATACAGGACAGTAGATCTCCAGGAAGAGGGTTGGACTGAAAACCTACAGGACAGTAGATCTCCAGGAAGAGGGTTGGACTGAAAACCTACAGGACAGTAAATCTCCAGGAAGAGGGTTGGACTGATAACAGACAGGACTGTAGATCTCCGGGAAGAGGGTTGGACTGAAAACCTACAGGACAGTAGATCTCCAGGAAGAGGGTTGGACTGAAAACCTAGACGACAGTAGATGTCCAGGAAGGGGGTTGGACTGAAAACCTACAGGTTGGTAGATCTACAGGAAGAGGGTTTGGCTGTAAACCTATAGGACAGTAAATCTCCAGGAAGAGGGTTGGACTGATAACCGTCAGGACTGTAGATCTCCGGGAAGAGGGTTGGACTGAAAACCTACAAGACAGTAGATCTCCAGGAAGAGGGTTGGACTGAAAACCTAGACGACAGTAGATGTCCAGGAAGGGGGTTGGACTGTAAACCTACAGGTTGGTAGATCTCCAGGAAGAGGGTTTGGCTGTAAACCTATAGGACAGTAGATCTCCAGGAAGAAGGTTGGACTGAAAACCTACAGGACAGTAGATCCCAAGGAAGAGGGTTGGACTAAAAACCTACAGGACGGTAAATCTCCGGGAAGAGGGTTGGACTGAAAACCTACAGGACGGTAGATCTCCAGGAAGAGGGTTGGACTGAAAACATACTGGACAGTAGATCTCCAGGAAGAGGGTTGGACTGAAAACCTACAGGACAGTAGATCTCCAGGAAGAGGGTTGGACTGTAAACCTACAGGACAGTAGATCTACAGGAAGAGTGTTTGGCTGTAAACCTATAGGACAGTAGATCTCCAGGAAGAGGGTTGGACTGAAAACCTACAGGACGGTAGATCTCCAGGAAGAGGGTTGGACTGAAAACCTACAGGACGGTAGAGCTCCAGGAAGAGGGTTGGACTGAAAACCTACAGGACGGTAGCTCTCCGGGAAGAGGGTTGGACTGAAAACCTACAGGACGGTAGATCTCCGGGAAGAGGGTTGGACTGAAATCCTACAGGACAGTAGATCCTCCAGGAAGAGGGTTGGACTGTAAACCTACAGGACTGTAGATCTCCAGGAAGAGGGTTGGACTGAAAACCTACAGGACAGTAGATCTCCAGGAAGAGGGTTGGACTGAAAACCTACAGGACAGTAAATCTCCAGGAAGAGGGTTGGACTGATAACCGACAGGACTGTAGATCTCCGGGAAGAGGGTTTGACTGAAAACCTACAGGACAGTAGATCTCCTGGAAGAGGGTTGGACTGAAAACCTACAGGTTGGTAGATCTCCAGGAAGAGGGTTGGACTGATAACCGACAGGACTGTAGATATCCGGGAAGAGGGTTGGACTGAAAACCTACAGGACAGTAGATCTCCAGGAAGAGGGTTGGACTGAAAACCTAGACGACAGTAGATGTCCAGGAAGGGGGTTGGACTGTAAACCTACAGGTTGGTAGATCTACAGGAAGAGGGTTTGGCGGTAAACCTATCGGACAGTAGATCTCCAGGAAGAGGGTTGGACTGAAAACCTACAGGACGGTAGATCTCAAGGAAGAGGGTTGGACTGAAAACCTAAAGGACGGTAGATCTCCGGGAAGAGGGTTGGACTGAAAACCTACAGGACAGTAGATCTCCAGGAAGAGGGTTGGACTGAAAACCTACAGGACAGTAGATCCCAAGGAAGAGGGTTGGACTAAAAACCTACAGGACGGTAAATCTCCGGGAAGAGGGTTGGACTGAAAACCTACAGGACGGTAGATCTCCAGGAAGAGGGTTGGACTGAAAACCTACAGGACAGTAGATCTCCAGGAAGAGGGTTGGACTGTAAACCTTCAGGACGGTAGATCTCCAGGAAGAGGGTTGGACTGAAAACCTACAGGACGGTAGATCTCCGGGAAGAGGGTTGGACTGAAAACCTACAGGACAGTAGATCTCCAGGAAGAGGGTTGGACTGTAAACCTACAGGACAGTAGATCTCCAGGAAGAGGGTTGGACTGAAAACCTACAGGACAGTAGATCTCCAGGAAGAGGGTTGGACTGAAAACCTACAGGACAGTAAATCTCCAGGAAGAGGGTTGGACTGATAACCGACAGGACTGTAGATCTCCGGGAAGAGGGTTTGACTGAAAACCTACAGGACAGTAGATCTCCTGGAAGAGGGTTGGACTGAAAACCTACAGGTTGGTAGATCTCCAGGAAGAGGGTTGGACTGATAACCGACAGGACTGTAGATATCCGGGAAGAGGGTTGGACTGAAAACCTACAGGACAGTAGATCTCCAGGAAGAGGGTTGGACTGAAAACCTACAGGACTGTAGATATCCGGGAAGAGGGTTGGACTGAAAACCTACAGGACAGTAGATCTCCAGGAAGAGGGTTGGACTGAAAACCTAGACGACAGTAGATGTCCAGGAAGGGGGTTGGACTGTAAACCTATCGGACAGTAGATCTCCGGGAAGAGGGTTGGACTGAAAACCTACAGGACGGTAGATCTCAAGGAAGAGGGTTGGACTGAAAACCTACAGGACGGTAGATCTCCGGGAAGAGGGTTGGACTGAAAACCTACAGGACAGTAGATCTCCAGGAAGAGGGTTGGACTGACAACCTACAGGACAGTAGATCCCAAGGAAGAGGGTTGGACTAAAAACCTACAGGACGGTAAATCTCCGGGAAGAGGGTTGGACTGAAAACCTACAGGACGGTAGATCTCCAGGAAGAGGGTTGGACTGAAAACCTACAGGACAGTAGATCTCCAGGAAGAGGGTTGGACTGTAAACCTTCAGGACGGTAGATCTCCAGGAAGAGGGTTGGACTGAAAACATACTGGACAGTAGATCTCCAGGAAGAGGGTTGGACTGAAAACCTACAGGACAGTAAATCTCCAGGAAGAGGGTTGGACTGATAACCGACAGGACGGTAGCTCTCCGGGAAGAGGGTTGGACTGAAAACCTACAGGACGGTAGATCTCCAGGAAGAGGGTTGGACTGAAAACCTACAGGACAGTAGATCTCCAGGAAGAGGGTTGGACTGTAAACCTACAGGATAGTAGATCTACAGTAAGAGTGTTTGGCTGTAAACCTATAGGACAGTAGATCTCCAGGAAGAGGGTTGGACTGAAAACCTACAGGACGGTAGCTCTCCGGGAAGAGGGTTGGACTGAAAACCTACAGGACGGTAGATCTCCGGGAAGAGGGTTGGACTGAAAACCTACAGGACAGTAGATCTCCAGGAAGAGGGTTGGACTGATAACCGACAGGACTGTAGATCTCCGGGAAGAGGGTTTGACTGAAAACCTACAGGACAGTAGATCTCCTGGAAGAGGGTTGGACTGAAAACCTACAGGTTGGTAGATCTCCAGGAAGAGGGTTGGACTGATAACCGACAGGACTGTAGATATCCGGGAAGAGGGTTGGACTGAAAACCTACAGGACAGTAGATCTCCAGGAAGAGGGTTGGACTGAAAACCTAGACGACAGTAGATGTCCAGGAAGGGGGTTGGACTGTAAACCTACAGGTTGGTAGATCTACAGGAAGAGGGTTTGGCGGTAAACCTATCGGACAGTAGATCTCCAGGAAGAGGGTTGGACTGAAAACCTACAGGACGGTAGATCTCAAGGAAGAGGGTTGGACTGAAAACCTACAGGACGGTAGATCTCCGGGAAGAGGGTTGGACTGAAAACCTACAGGACAGTAGATCTCCTGGAAGAGGGTTGGACTGAAAACCTACAGGACAGTAGATCCCAAGGAAGAGGCTTGGACTAAAAAACCTACAGGACGGTAAATCTCCGGGAAGAGGGTTGGACTGAAAACCTACAGGACGGTAGATCTCCAGGAAGAGGGTTGGACTGAAAACCTACAGGACAGTAGATCTCCAGGAAGAGGGTTGGACTGTAAACCTTCAGGACGGTAGATCTCCAGGAAGAGGGTTGGACTGAAAACATACTGGATAGTAGATCTCCAGGAAGAGGGTTGGACTGAAAACCTACAGGACAGTAAATCTCCAGGAAGAGGGTTGGACTGATAACCGACAGGACGGTAGCTGTCCGGGAAGAGGGTTTGACTGAAAACCTACAGGACAGTAGATCTCCAGGAAGAGGGTTGGACTGAAAACCTAGACGACAGTAGATGTCCAGGAAGGGGGTTGGACTGTAAACCTACAGGTTGGTAGATCTACAGGAAGAGGGTTTGGCGGTAAACCTATCGGACAGTAGATCTCCAGGAAGAGGGTTGGACTGAAAACCTACAGGACTGTAGATATCCGGGAAGAGGGTTGGACTGAAAACCTACAGGACAGTAGATCTCCAGGAAGAGGGTTGGACTGAAAACCTAGACGACAGTAGATGTCCAGGAAGGGGGTTGGACTGTAAACCTACAGGTTGGTAGATCTACAGGAAGAGGGTTTGGCGGTAAACCTATCGGACAGTAGATCTCCAGGAAGAGGGTTGGACTGAAAACCTACAGGACGGTAGATCTCCAGGAAGAGGGTTGGACTGAAAACCTACAGGACGGTAGATCTCCGGGAAGAGGGTTGGACTGAAAACCTACAGGACAGTAGATCTCCAGGAAGAGGGTTGGACTGAAAACCTACAGGACAGTAGATCCCAAGGAAGAGGGTTGGACTAAAAACCTACAGGACGGTAAATCTCCGGGAAGAGGGTTGGACTGAAAACCTACAGGACAGTAGATCTCCAGGAAGAGGGTTGGACTGTAAACCTTCAGGACGGTAGATCTCCAGGAAGAGGGTTGGACTGAAAACATACTGGACAGTAGATGTCCAGGAAGAGGGTTGGACTGAAAACCTACAGGTTGGTAGATCTCCAGGAAGAGGGTTGGACTGATAACCGACAGGACTGTAGATATCCGGGAAGAGGGTTGGACTGAAAACCTACAGGACGGTAGTTCTCCGGGAAGAGGGTTGGACTGAAAACCTACAGGACGGTAGATCTCCGGGAAGAGGGTTGGACTGAAAACCTACAGGACGGTAGATCTCCAGGAAGAGGGTTGGACTGAAAACCTACAGGACGGTAGCTCTCCGGGAAGAGGGTTGGACTGAAAACCTACAGTACGGTAGATCTCCGGGAAGAGGGTTGGACTGAAAACCTACAGGACGGTAGATCTCCGGGAAGAGGGTTGGACTGAAAACCTACAGGACAGTAGATCTCCAGGAAGAGGGTTGGACTGTAAACCTACAGGACAGTAGATATCCAGGAAGAGGGTTGGACTGAAAACCTACAGGACAGTAGATCTCCAGGAAGAGGGTTGGACTGAAAACCTACAGGACTGTAGATCTCCAGGAAGAGGGTTGGACTGAAAACCTACAGGACGGTAGATCATCCGGGAAGAGGGTTTGACTGAAAACCTACAGGACAGTAGATCTCCTGGAAGAGGGTTGGACTGAAAACCTACAGGTTGGTAGATCTCCAGGAAGAGGGTTGGACTGATAACCGACAGGACTGTAGATATCCGGGAAGAGGGTTGGACTGAAAACCTACAGGACAGTAGATCTCCAGGAAGAGGGTTGGACTGAAAACCTAGACGACAGTAGATGTCCAGGAAGGGGGTTGGACTGTAAACCTACAGGTTGGTAGATCTACAGGAAGAGGGTTTGGCGGTAAACCTATCGGACAGTAGATCTCCAGGAAGAGGGTTGGACTGAAAACCTACAGGACAGTAGATGTCCAGGAAGAGGGTTGGACTGTAAACCTACAGGACAGTTGATCTCCAGGAAGAGGGTTGGACTGAAAACCTACAGGACAGTAGATGTCCAGGAAGAGGGTTGGACTGTAAACCTACAGGACAGTTGATCTCCAGGAAGAGGGTTGGACTGAAATCCTACAGGACAGTAGATCTCCAGGAAGAGGGTTGGACTGTAAACCTACAGGACAGTAGATCTCCAGGAAGAGGGTTGGGCTGAAAACCTTGGACAGCCCTGCTCTGTCTGTTTTAAAGTCCTGTCATGTGTCTGGTGTTGAAGTAAAGGTATACAACAGAACTGTGGAACTCCTTACATCCCACATGGTACCCTACATAAAGTAGTGCACTACATTTGACCAGGGCTCTGGTAGGAAATAGGGTGCCATTCGGGATAGATTCTTTTTTAATCTACCGAAGACGGATCATCTGTCATCAAGATCATTACGTGCTCGCTACATTCACCCTCTCAGTTCTAATCAACTCTCTCCCCCTGCTCTCTCTGTCTCCCCCTCCCTCCCTCCCTCCCTCCCTCCCTCCCTCCCTCCCTCCCTCTCTCTCTCTCTCTCTCTCTCTCTCTCTCTCTCTCTCTCTCTCTCTCCCCCTCCCTCTCTCTGTTAGCTCTCCGGGAAGAGGGTTGGACTGAAAACCTACAGGACGGTAGATCTCCGGGAAGAGGGTTGGACTGAAAACCTACAGGACAGTAGATCTCCAGGAAGAGGGTTGGACTGTAAACCTACAGGACAGTAGATATCCAGGAAGAGGGTTGGACTGAAAACCTACAGGACAGTAGATCTCCAGGAAGAGGTTTGGACTGAAATCCTACAGGACAGTAGATCTCCAGGAAGAGGGTTGGACTGTAAACCTACAGGACAGTAGATCATCCGGGAAGAGGGTTTGACTGAAAACCTACAGGACAGTAGATCTCCTGGAAGAGGGTTGGACTGAAAACCTACAGGTTGGTAGATCTCCAGGAAGAGGGTTGGACTGATAACCGACAGGACTGTAGATATCCGGGAAGAGGGTTGGACTGAAAACCTACAGGACAGTAGATCTCCAGGAAGAGGGTTGGACTGAAAACCTAGACGACAGTAGATGTCCAGGAAGGGGGTTGGACTGTAAACCTACAGGTTGGTAGATCTACAGGAAGAGGGTTTGGCGGTAAACCTATCGGACAGTAGATCTCCAGGAAGAGGGTTGGACTGAAAACCTACAGGACAGTAGATGTCCAGGAAGAGGGTTGGACTGTAAACCTACAGGACAGTTGATCTCCAGGAAGAGGGTTGGACTGAAAACCTACAGGACAGTAGATGTCCAGGAAGAGGGTTGGACTGTAAACCTACAGGACAGTTGATCTCCAGGAAGAGGGTTGGACTGAAATCCTACAGGACAGTAGATCTCCAGGAAGAGGGTTGGACTGTAAACCTACAGGACAGTAGATCTCCAGGAAGAGGGTTGGGCTGAAAACCTTGGACAGCCCTGCTCTGTCTGTTTTAAAGTCCTGTCATGTGTCTGGTGTTGAAGTAAAGGTATACAACAGAACTGTGGAACTCCTTACATCCCACATGGTACCCTACATAAAGTAGTGCACTACATTTGACCAGGGCTCTGGTAGGAAATAGGGTGCCATTCGGGATAGATTCTTTTTTAATCTACCGAAGACGGATCATCTGTCATCAAGATCATTACGTGCTCGCTACATTCACCCTCTCAGTTCTAATCAACTCTCTCCCCCTGCTCTCTCTGTCTCCCCCTCCCTCCCTCCCTCCCTCCCTCCCTCCCTCCCTCCCTCCCTCTCTCTCCTCCCTCCCTCCCTCCCTCCCTCTCTCCCTCCCTCCCTCCCTCCCTCTCTCTCTCTCTCTCTCTCTCTCTCTCTCTCTCTCTCTCTCTCTCTCTCTCTCTCTCTACTCCTCCCTCTCTCTCCCCCTCCCCATCTCTCTCTCTCTCTCTCGCTCCCTCCATCCCTCTCTCTCTCTCTCTCTCTCTCTACCCCCCCCCCTCTCTCTCTCTCTCTCTCTCTCTCTCTCTCTCTCTACCCCTGCCCCTCTCCCTCTCTCTCTCTCCCCCCCTCTCTCTCTCTCTCTCTCTACCCATCCCTGCCTCTTTCTCTCTCTCTCCCCCCTTTCTCTCTCTCCCTCCCCCTCTGTCTCTTCCCCGTCTCCCCTTTTTCTGCCTCTCTCTCTCTCTCTACCCCTGCCCCTCTCCCTCTCTCTCTCTCCCCCCCCTCTCTCTCTCTCTCTCTCTCTACCCATCCCTGCCTCTCTCTCTCTCTCTCCCCCCTTTCTCTCTCTCCCTCCCCCTCTGTCTCTTCCCCGTCTCCCCTTTTTCTGCCTCTCTCTCTCTCTCTACCCCTGCCCCTCTCCCTCTCTCTCTCCCCCCCCCCTCTCTCTCTCTCTCTCTCTACCCATCCCTGCCTCTCTCTCTCTCTCTCCCCCCCTTTCTCTCTCTCCCTCCCCCTCTGTCTCTTCCCCGTCTCCCCTTTTTCTGCCTCTCTCTCTCTCTCTACCCCTGCCCCTCTCCCTCTCTCTCTCTCCCCCCCTCTCTCTCTCTCTCTCTCTCTCTACCCATCCCTGCCTCTTTCTCTCTCTCTCCCCCCCTTTCTCTCTCTCTCCCCCTGAGCAGCAGATGGTTTACTTCATGCGTTAATAATTTGTTACAATTGAAGCAGCATTCCGAGGTCGTAAAACATGAACCATTTCCTCCATCGTAGAGAGGGAAGGCTCTCTGGCCTCTTAGAGCATAAATCAGACATGATCATTGGCTCAGAAACCACGGACGGAGGAAGACGTGCAAAATGGTTTCTTCTCTCCTGGTTTTAAGCACATCGTCCAGGCCCAAATGGCACCATATTCCCCATAGTGCACTACTTTTTAACAGATCCCTAAGTAGGGAATATGGTTCTGTAGGGCTCTGGTCTAAAGTAGTGTCATATGTAGGGAATAGGGTTCCACAGGGCTCTGGTCTAAAGTAGTGCACTATATAGGGAATAGGGTTCTATATGGTTCTGGTCTAAAGTAGTGCACTATATAGGGAATAGGGTTCCATAGGACTCTGGTCTAAAGTAGTGCACTATATAGGGAATAGGGTTCCATAGGGCTCTGGTCTAAAGTAGTGCACTATATAGGGAATAGTGTGGAATTTGGGAAGCAGAGAGTGTCTCTGGTTGAGATTCCAATCATTCAGACGGTAAAGGAGGGTGATAGATCCCCTGCTCAGGGCGGATTGGGGTCAGGACAGGTCAGTTACTGAAGAACCGTAACGGCTCTATATATATTTTTTTTAGCCTGTTTCCTAAACGGCCTTCGTCTACTTCCATCCCGGTAGTGTCTGGTTCTGAGGTTTCTCAAAGAGAGGAGGATTGTTTAACAGAGAACCACAGAGTAGTAGATTACTTAAAATATATATATATTTTATTCTTAACTTCTTGACTATTAGAACATAGAAAATAGCTGTTTTCACATAGTATGTAGACAGACACTGGTAGTGGAGATGATGAACACCAAGATAACAAGTGGAAGTGCGGTGTCCCTTTTAAAGCAATAGAACGAAGGTGATTGGCAGGGATGTTACATCTGTCTGTCTGAATGCAGGCCATCGACTATGCTCATTGGTCTGTAGTTTTTTTTGGAGAATTACATTTTCATAAAATTAAGGTGGAATGGAGACGCCAGACTGTTCTTCAGTATGGTCCTGTGTTAAAAAAAGAGTTGCTAGCCTCCTTAATTAATAAACAGACGCCATAACATATAATGATGATAATCTGCCATACTGACAGATACAAATACTTGAATCAGTTTGTTATTTTATTGAACAAACACTGAAAGTCGTAACTCAGGGGTGTCACTAGTGATGAATAGGCTGGTGGTGATGGAAATCTTTTGCTTCAATGTCCTGAGTTACACCCAGTTACGTTTGGGTACGTCTTTATAGGCAATACAAAACTAACAGAGTAAATGCACTACTTCAGCCTCAGTCTAACTCATATGGACAGACCAATCTAACTCATACCATTCTAACTCATACCATTCTAACTCATACCAATCTAACTCATACCAATCCAACTCATACCAATCTAACTCATACCATTCTAACTCATACCAATCTAACTCATACCAATCTAACTCATACCAATCTAACTCATACGGACAGACCAATCTAACTCATACCAATCTAACTCATACGGACAGACCAATCTAACTCATACCAATCTAACTCATATGGACAGACCAATCTAACTCATATGGACAGACCAATCTAACTCATACGGACAGACCAATTTAACTCATACCAATCTAACTCATACGGACAGACCAATCTAACTCATACCAATCTAACTCATATGGACAGACCAATCTAACTCATATGGACAGACCAATCTAACTCATACGGACAGACCAATTTAACTCATACCATTCTAACTCATAGGGACAGACCAATCTAACTCATACCAATCTAACTCATACGGACAGACCAATCTAACTCATACCAATCTAACTCATATGGACAGACCAATCTAACTCATACCAATCTAACTCATACCAATCTAACTCATACCATTCTAACTCATAGGGACAGACCAATCTAACTCATACCAATCTAACTCATACCAATCTAACTCATACCAATCTAACTCATACCAATCTAACTCATATGGACAGACCAATCTAACTCATACCAATCTAACTCATATGGACAGACCAATCTAACTCATACCAATCTAACTCATACCAATCTAACTCATACCATTCTAACTCATAGGGACAGACCAATCTAACTCATACCAATCTAACTCATACCAATCTAACTCATACCAATCTAACTCATACCAATCTAACTCATATGGACAGACCAATCTAACTCATACCAATCTAACTCATACCAATCTAACTCATACCAATCTAACTCATACCAATCTAACTCTCATTGACAGACCAATCTAACTCATACCAATCTAACTCATACCAATCTAACGCATACCAATCTAACTCATGCCAATCTAACTCATACCAATCTAACTCTCATGGACAGACCAATCTAACTCATATGGACAGACCAATCTAACTCATACCAATCTAACTCATACCAATCTAACTCATACCAATCTAACTCATACCAATCTAACTCATACGGACAGACCAATCTAACTCATATAGACAGGAGAGAGGCTTGATATGGTGAAGGAGAGAGGCTTGATATGGTGAAGGAGGGAGGTTTGATATGGTGAAGGAGAGAGGTTTGATATGGTGAAGGAGAGAGGTTTGATATGGTGAAGGAGAGAGGTTTGATATGGTGAAGGAGGGAGGTTTGATATGGTGAAGGAGAGAGGTTTGATATGGTGAAGGAGGGAGGTTTGATATGGTGAAGGAGAGAGGTTTGATATGGTGAAGGAGGGAGGTTTCATATGGTGAAGGAGAGAGGTTTGATATGGTGAAGGAGGGAGGTTTGATATGGTGAAGGAGAGAGGTTTGATATGGTGAAGGAGAGAGGTGTGATATGGTGAAGGAGGGAGGTTTCATATGGTGAAGGAGGGAGGTTTCATATGGTGAAGGAGGGAGGTTTCATATGGTGAAGGAGGGAGATTTCATATGGTGAAGGAGGGGGGTTTCATATGGTGAAGGAGAGAGGTTTGATATGGTGAAGGAGGGAGGTTTGACATATGTACAGATGTCGGATATTAATTTGACCCATTTCGTCAAAGGAGGAAAAATAATCCTGCAGCAGGAGGATATTAATAAATAGTGAACATGTATAATGGCCACCAGGGGGCAGCTGGATGCCATTCCTGTAGGCAGAACCGTACCTAGGCGTCTCTGGTTTGGTAAAAGCTCTGCAAACCAACTGACCTCATACCATGAAGTATCATGCATGGTCAGTTAAGAACAAATTCTCATTTACAAGGTGTGTTACCGGTGGAACAGTGGGTTAACTGCCTGTTCAGAAGCAGAACGACAGATTTTTACCTTGTCAGCTCTGGGATTCGATCCAGCAACCTTTCGGGTTACTGGCCCAACGCTTTAACCACTAGGCTACCTGCCGCCTCTACACTCTAACCACTAGGCTACCTGCCACCTCTACACTCTAACCACTAGGTTACCTGCCACCTCTACACTCTAACCACTAGGCTACCCTGCCGCCTCTACACTCTAACCACTAGGCTACCCTGCCGCCTCTACACTCTAACCACTAGGCTACCTGCCGTCTCTACACTCTAACCACTAGGCTACCTGCCACCTCTACACTCTAACCACTAGGTTACCTGCCGCCTCTACACTCTAACCACTAGGCTACCTGCCACCTCTACACTCTAACCACTAGTCTACCTGCCACCTCTACACTCTAACCACTAGGCTACTTGCCGCCCCTACACTCTAACCACTAGGCTACTTGCCGCCCCTACGCTCTAACCACTAGGTTACCTGCCAACTCTACACTCTAACCACTAGGCTACCCTGCCGCCTCTACACTCTAACCACTAGGCTACCTGCCTCCTCTACACTCTAACCACTAGGCTACCTGCCGCCTCTACACTCTACACTCTAACCA
>NC_048576.1:6916548-6976548 GCF_013265735.2 Oncorhynchus mykiss | reverse complement strand
ATAGAAGCTGTTTTCAGTCTCTCGGTCCCTGCTTTGATGCACCTGTACTGACCTCGCCTTCTGGATGGTAGCGGGGTGAACAGGCAGTGGTTGTTGTCCTTGATGATCTTTTTTTGGCCTTCTTGTTGGCCTTCTTGTGAAATCTTAGATGTAAGGTCCCCTTTTTAGGGGACCTGCGTGGTTCTGGTACCGGTTCTGACCGACCTTTCGGCTTATAAATCGATCTGTAGACACCGTAAATAGAAATTACTTGCATTGAGGGATAGCCCTGGTTCCCACGGACACATTATTCACACCATGTGTGATGTAGGATGTGAAATCTGACACCACTTGAAGCTGGGTTGTCCTTCCAACCATTTCATTCGCTCTTCCGACTGTCCATCAACTCCTGGCTGACCCCTACATAACAGCCATGGACAAGCCTGCAACCGTCACATCATAGCGCACCAAGAAAGAGTGGTTTGATCACGGTAGTACATTCAGAGATCGATTAATAGGCGTTCATCTAAAATAATTATTAGATTTTAAAGGAAAAACACTTCCTGTTTGTCATAGACGGACAAGAGATTAGCATGAAATGAAAGGTGAGATCCTAACGAGTCCAGGAAGCCATGTTTATGGCCCTCTCATAATAAATCATTACTTTTGGGGATTACTTAGATTACATTTTCTATTACATTTAGTTACATTTAACGGTTCAATAGTTACTTAGATTACATTTTCTATTACATTTAGTTACATTTAACGGGCCAATAGTTACTTAGATTACATTTTCTATTACATTTAGTTACATTTAACGGTTCAATAGTTACTTAGATTACATTTTCTATTACATTTAGTTACATTTAACGGGTCAATAGTTACTTAGATTACATTTTCGATTACATTTAGTTACATTTAACGGGTCAATAGTTACTTAGATTACATTTTCGATTACATTTAGTTACATTTAACGGGTCAATAGTTACTTAGATTACATTTTCTATTACATTTAAATGGTTAAAGCTGTGAGGATTTTGCCCATGTATTATTTGTAAAGTTCTTAAGAGCGCTGTCAATGGGGTTTGTTGATCATAGCTAGACAACCATTTTAAGGTCTTGCCAAAGATTTCCATGCTGATTTAATTCAGAACTGTAACTAGGACACTCAGGAACATTCACTGTCTTCTTGGTAAACAACTCCAGTGTATATTTGGTCTTGTGTTTTAGGTTATTGTCCTGCTGAAAGGTGAATTCATCTCCCAGTGTCTGGTGGACGGCAGACTGAACCAGGCCTTCCTCTAGGATTTTGCCTGTGCTTGGCTCCATTCCATTTCTTTTTTATCCTAAAAACTCCTCAGTTCTTAAGGATTACATCTACCACTATGCTTGGAAATATGGAGAGTGGTACTCAGTAATGTGTTGTATTGGATTTGCCCCAAACATAACACTTGGTATTCAGGACAAAAAGTGAATTGCGCTCCCTCATCATTTGCAGTATTACTTTAGTGCCTTGTTGCAAACAGGATGCTTGTTTTGGAAAATGTGTATTCTGTACAGGCTTCCTTCTTTTTACTCTGTCATTTAGGTTAGTATTGTAGAGTAACTACGATGTTGTTGATCCATCCTCAGTTTTCTCCTATCACAGCCATTATTATGTGACTTGTTTAAAAGCACATTTTTACTCCTGAACTTATTTAGGCTCCTTACCATGAACAAAGGGGGTTGAATACTTATTGACTCAAGGCCATTTCAGCTTTACATTTTTTTTTTTTTTAATGAATTTGTAAAAAATGTTGAAAAATAACAAACATAATTCCACTTTGACATTATGGGGTGTTTAGGCCAGTAACAAAAGAAAACAAAAACAAATCTAAATTTAATCCATTTTAAATTCAGGCTATAACACAACAACATATGGAAAAAGTCAAGGGGTGTGGCTACATTCTTAAGGCATCTACATAAATTAGCATACATCAGCACATTTTACTGTTATATTGATGGGGATGTGTACAGACAAGTGTTTTATGTGATTTACAGTAGAGACATATCATTTAACTGTAAACATGTTAAACACCTTTTAATGTGTCTTAAACACAACCAGTCATAATGTTTTTTTTTTAAGAAATCTGATTGGTCAAACACATCCCTTCAGAGAAATGAGGTTAAATCAGTTACCTAGGAACACGTTTTGTGTACTCCAAGATGAGTCCGCTATCTGAACTGACACGTGCCATTTGAAAGGAAAGGGTCATCTATTAAAACACCAACAGTGTAATGACATTCAGCCTACACGGTGGTGTGTATTCATGCATACCAAGGGATGCCAGGCTCAAATAATACACTATATATACAAAAAATATGTGGACACCTCTTCAAATTAGTAGATTCAGCTTCCCCCCCCCCCCCCCAATTATTATTTTTTTAACAACAAAATAAAAAGGAAGTAACTTATAAGGCTACTGTTTATTTTTAATTTTATTTAACATTTATTGAACTAGGCACGTCAGTTCATAACACATTCTTATTTACAATAATGGCCTAGGAACAGTGGGTTAACTGCCTTGTTCAGGGGTTAGAACCGTGTTAGAAATTAGATTGCCCTTGATGTATCCCACTGGCTATCCTAACTTGAAGTGGTAGCACCAAGTGGTAGTATCAAGTGGTAGCACCGAGTGGTAGCACCGGGTGGTAGCACTGAGTGGTAGCATCGGGTGGTAGAATCAAGTGGTAGCATCGAGTGGTAGCATCAAGTGGTAGCATCAAGTGGTAGCATCAAGTGGTAGCACCGAGTGGTACAATCAAGTGGTAGCATCAAGTGGTAGCATCAAGTGGTAGCTCCAAGTGGTAGCATCAAGTGGTAGCACCGAGTGGTAGCATCGAGTGGTAGCATCGAGTGGTAGCACCGAGTGGTAGAATCGAGTGGTAGCATCAAGTCGTAGCACCGAGTGGTAGCATCGAGTGGTAGCATCAAGTGGTAGAATCGAGTGGTAGAATCAAGCGGTAGCATCGAGTGGTAGAATCAAGTGGTAGCATCAAGTGGTAGCATCGAGAGGTAGCACCGAGTGGTAGCACTGAGTGGTAGCATCGAGTGGTAGCATCGAGAGGTAGCATCGAGTGGTAGCACCGAGTGGTAGCATCGAGTGGTAGCATCAAGTCGTAGCACCGAGTGGTAGCATCGAGTGGTAGCATCAAGTGGTAGCATCAAGTCGTAGCACCGAGTGGTAGCATCAAGTGGTAGCACCAAGTGGTAGAATCGAGTGGTAGCACCGAGTGGTACCATCAAGTGGTAGAATCGAGTGGTAGCATCAAGTGGTAGAATCGAGCTGTAGCACCGAGTGGTAGCATCAAGTGGTAGCATCAAGTGGTAGCATCAAGAGGTAGAATCAAGTGGTACCTCCAAGTGGTAGAATCGAGTGGTAGCACCTAGTGGTACCATCAAGTGGTAGAATCGAGTGGTAGCACTGAGTGGTAGCATCAAGTGGTAGCATCAAGAGGTAGAATCAAGTGGTACCTCCAAGTGGTAGAATCGAGTGGTAGAATCGAGCTGTAGCACCGAGTGGTAGCATCAAGTGGTAGCATCAAGTGGTAGCATCAAGAGGTAGAATCAAGTGGTACCTCCAAGTGGTAGAATCGAGTGGTAGCACCTAGTGGTACCATCAAGTGGTAGAATCGAGTGGTAGCACTGAGTGGTAGCATCAAGTGGTAGCATCAAGAGGTAGAATCAAGTGGTACCTCCAAGTGGTAGAATCGAGTGGTAGAATCGAGCTGTAGCACCGAGTGGTAGCATCAAGTGGTAGCATCAAGTGGTAGCATCAAGAGGTAGAATCAAGTGGTAGCTCCAAGTGGTAGAATCGAGTGGTAGCACCTAGTGGTACCATCAAGTGGTAGAATCGAGTGGTAGCATCAAGTGGTAGAATCGAGCTGTAGCACCGAGTGGTAGCATCAAGTGGTAGCATCAAGTGGTAGCATCAAGAGGTAGAATCAAGTGGTACCTCCAAGTGGTAGAATCGAGTGGTAGCACCTAGTGGTACCATCAAGTGGTAGAATCGAGTGGTAGCACTGAGTGGTAGCATCAAGTGGTAGCATCAAGAGGTAGAATCAAGTGGTACCTCCAAGTGGTAGAATCGAGTGGTAGAATCGAGCTGTAGCACCGAGTGGTAGCATCAAGTGGTAGCATCAAGTGGTAGCATCAAGAGGTAGAATCAAGTGGTACCTCCAAGTGGTAGAATCGAGTGGTAGCACCTAGTGGTACCATCAAGTGGTAGAATCGAGTGGTAGCACTGAGTGGTAGCATCAAGTGGTAGCATCAAGAGGTAGAATCAAGTGGTACCTCCAAGTGGTAGAATCGAGTGGTAGAATCGAGCTGTAGCACCGAGTGGTAGCATCAAGTGGTAGCATCAAGTGGTAGCATCAAGAGGTAGAATCAAGTGGTAGCTCCAAGTGGTAGAATCGAGTGGTAGCACCTAGTGGTACCATCAAGTGGTAGAATCGAGTGGTAGCACTGAGTGGTAGCATCAAGTGGTAGCATCAAGTGGTAGCATAAAGAGGTGGCACCAAGTGGTAGCACCAAGTGGTTGCACCAAGTGGTAGTATCAAGTGGTAGCACCGAGTCGACATACGCTGATGTAAAAATGGAACAGTGGATCTGGAACAGATCTCATCTAAAACTGGAGTCATCTTTGAGTCATCTTCAACGGTTCCTCAACAGACATGAGTAGGTACTTAATGCTGTGTCACAAAAGAGATGCTCTCTGGGGGGAAAAAATAAGATATCTCTTCTTTTCCTCTTTGAAAATGTCCTTCCGTGACCAACTTAATTTAGAATTAGAATGGGAATTCAACCCTGGCTTCTTAAACCACCATTTCCTCAGCTCATAAGTAGTGTCCATCCTCCATCCATCGTGTAAATAACAGTAAATTAAACCGTGGGAAGAAAGAATCCCCAGAACTCCCAATCAAGATGCTCTTGTTATCTGTTGCGAGGCCAGCAGTAGGAGCCCCAGCCTGGGATAAGGAGAGAGGCTAATTGTGGTGCATGACTCCCAGCTCGGGTTCTTTCTCTGTAGTGGTAATGTTATGTAAGTTAAGCATTTCTCTCTTAGTCTACACTTGTTGTTTACCAACCATGTGACAAATAACATTTGATTTGATTTGATTTGTATGTGTCCAACTACAGAGAACCACAGTCCCAAATAGCACCTTATTGCCTATGTAATGCACTACTATGGACACTGGTCTAAAGTAGTGCACTATATAGGGAATAGTGTTCCATTGGGGACCCAGAACAGTGATTCTCTGTAGTGAGGGAGCGTGCAGTTCCACTGACAGCAGCCCAACCTCTTTGGCTTTGATTCCCAATTAAGGAGCCAGCCCCTGGGGACAAGGTAGAAAAAGAGAAGAGAGGGACTCTTGATACTAACACTCCGTGCTCTGTGACACACAGGTTGTATCCCAAATGGCACCTGATTCCCTATGTAGCACACTACTACTTTATTTAACTAGACAAGTCTAATCCAATCAAATCAAAGTTTATCTGTCACGTGCGCTGAATACAACCGGTGTAGACCTTACAGTGAAATGCTAACTTACAGGCTCTAACCAATAGTGCAAAAAAGGTATTAGGTGAACAATAGGTAAGTAAAGAAATAAAACAACAGTAAAAAGACAGGTTATATACAGTAGAGAGGCTATATACAGTAGTTAGGCTATATACAGTAGTTAGGCTATATACAGTAGAGAGGTTACTTACAGTAGAGAGGTTACTTACAGTAGAGAGGTTATATACAGTAGAGAGGCTATATACAGTAGAGAGGCTATATACAGTAGTTAGGCTATATACAGTAGAGAGGCTATATACAGTAGACAGGCTATATACAGTAGACAGGCTGTATACAGTAGAGAGGCTATATACAGCAGAGAGGCTATATACAGTAGAGAGGCTACATACAGTAGAGAGGTTATATACAGTAGAGAGGCTATATACAGTAGACAGGCTATATACAGTTGTTAGGCTATATACAGTAGAGAGGCTATATACAGTATTTAGGCTATATACAGTAGAGAGGCTATATACAGTAGACAGGCTATATACAGTAGACAGGCTGTATACAGTAGAGAGGCTATATACAGCAGAGAGGCTATATACAGTAGAGAGGCTATATACAGTAGAGAGGCTATATACAGTAGAGAGGCTATATACAGTAGAGAGGTTATATACAGTAGAGAGGCTATATACAGTAGAGAGGCTACATACAGTAGAGGTTATATACAGTAGAGAGGCTATATACAGTAGAGAGGCTATATAGAGTAGAGAGGTTATATACAGTAGAGAGGCTATATACAGTAGACAGGCTATATACAGTAGACAGGCTATATACAGTAGACAGGCTATATACAGTAGAGAGGCTACATACAGTAGAGGTTATATACAGTAGAGAGGCTATATACAGTAGAGGCTATATACAGTAGAGAGGTTATATACAGTAGACAAGCTATATACCGTAGACAGGCTTATTACAGTAGAGAAGCTATATACAGTAGAGAGACTATATACAGTAGAGAGGCTACATACAGTAGAGGTTATATACAGTAGAGAGGCTATATACAGTAGAGAGGCTATATACAGTAGATACGTTATATACAGTAGAGAGGCTATATACAGTAGACAAGCTATATTCAGTAGACAGGCTTATTACAGTAGAGAAGCTATATACAGTAGAGAGACTATATACAGTAGAGAGGTTATATACAGTAGAGAGGCTATATACAGTAGAGAGGTTATATACAGTAGACAGGCTATATACCTCTCTACTGTATATAGCTTCTCTACTGTATATAGCCTAAATACTGTATATAACCTCTCTACTGTATATAGCTTCTCTACTGTATATAGCCTGGCTATATACAGTAGAGGGAGGGAGGGAGGGAGAGAGAGCGAGAGGGAGAGGGAGAGAGAGAGAGAGAGAGAGAGAGAGAGAGAGAGAGAGAGAGAGAGAGAGAGAGAGAGAGAGAGAGAGAGAGAGAGAGAGAGAGAGAGAGAGAGAGAGAGAGAGAGAGAGAGAGAGGGAAGGAGGGGGAGGGAGGGGGAGACAGAGAGAGAGAGAGAGAGAGAGAGAGAGAAAGGCATTTTGTGTGAAGTGTGAGTCATAAGCGGAAGGCAACAGTTTCCCCTCCACAGCACTCTGACTGTCTGTTTTGCTTATTGTAACTGTGACATGGATGGGTGTACTACTGTAGCACAAAATATATACAGAGCCTTGCAAAAGTATTCATCCCCCTTGGCGTTTTTCCTATTTTGTTGCATTACAACCTGTAATTTAAATATATTTTTATTTTCATTTCATGTAATGGACATGGACAAAAGAGGCCAAATTGGTGAAGTGAAATTTAAAAAATTACTTGTTTAAAATAATGTAAAATAAAATGGAGCAGAAAAGTGGTGCGTGTATACAGTGGGGAGAACAAGTATTTGATACACTGCAGATTTTGCAGGTTCTCCTACTTACAAAGCATGTAGAGGTCTGTAATTTTTTTTATCATAGGTACACTTCAACTGTGAGAGACGGAATCTAAAACAAAAATCCAGAAAATCACATTGTATGATTTTTAAGTAATTAATTTGCATAAGTATTTGATACATCAGAAAAGCAGAACTTAATATTTGGTACAGAAACCTTTGTTTGCAATTACAGAGATCATACGTTTCCTGTTGTTCTTGACTAGGTTTTCACACACCGCAGCAGGGATTTTGGCCCACTCCTCCATACAGACCTTCTCCAGATCCTTCAGGTTTCGGGGCTGTCGCTGGGCAATATGGACTTTCAGCTCCCTCCAAAGATTTTCTATTACGTTCAGGTCTGGAGACTGGCTAAGTCACTCCAGGACCTTGAGATGCTTCTTACAGAGCCACTCCTTAGTTGCCCTGGCTGTGTGTTTCGGGTCGTTGTCATGCTGGAAGACCCAGCCACGACCCATCTTCAATGTTCTTACTGAGGGAAGGAGGTTGTTGGTCAAGATCTCGTGATACATGGCCCCATCCATCCTCCCCTCAATACGGTTCAGTCGTCCTGTCCCCTTTGTAGAAAAGCATCCCCCAAAGAATGATGTTTCCACCTCCATGCTTCATGGTTAGGATGGTGTTCTTAGGGTTGCACTCATCCTTCTTCCTCCTCCAAACACGGCGAGTGGAGTTTAGACCAAAAAGCTCTATTTTTGTCTCATCAGACCACATGACCTTCTCCCATTCCTCCTCTGGATCATCCAGATGGTCATTGGCAAACTTCAGACAGGCCTGGACATGCACTGGCTTGAGCGGGGGGACCTTGCGTGCGCTGCAGGATTTTAATCCATGACGGCGTAGTGTGTTACTAATGGTTTTCTTTGAGACTGTGGTCCCAGCTCTCTTCAGGTTATTGACCAGATCCTGCCGTGTAGTTCTGGGCTGATTCCTCACCTTCCTCATGATCATTGATGCCCCACAAGGTGAGATCTTGCATGGAGCCCCAGACCGAGGATGATTGACCATCATCTTGAACTTCTTCCCATTTCTAATAATTGCGCCAACAGTTGTTGCCTTCTCACCAAGCTGCTTGCCTATTGTCCTGTAGCCCATCCCAGCCTTGTGCAGGTCTACAATTTTATCCCTGATGTCGTTACACAGCTCTCTGGTCTTCGCCATTGTGGAGAGGTTGGAGTCTGTTTGATTGAGTGTGTGGACAGGCGTCTTTTATACAGGTAACGAGTTCAAACAGGTGCAGTTAATACAGGTAATGAGTGGAGAACAGGAGGGCTTCTTAAAGAAAAACGAACAGGTCTGTGAGAGCCGTAATTCTTACTGGTTGGTAGGTGATCAAATACTTATGTCATGCAATAAAATGCTAATTAATTACTTAAAAATCATACAATGTGATTTTCGGGATTTTTGTTTTAGATTTTGTCTCTCACAGTTGAAGTGTACCTATGATAACAATTACAGACCTGTCTGTAATTGTTATCATAGGTACACTTCAACTGTTCCATGCTTTGTAAGTAGGAAAACCAGCAAAATCGGCAGTGTAACAAATACTTGTTCTCCCCACTGTAGGTATTCACCCCCTTTGTTATGAAGCCCCTAAATAAGATCTGGTGCAACGAATTACCTTCAGAAGTCACATAATTAGTTAAATAAAGTCCACCTGTGTGCAATCTAAGTGTCACATGATCTGTCACATGATCTCAGTATATAGACACCTGTTCTGACAGGGCCCAGAGTCTGCAACACCACGAAGTAAGGGGCACCGCCAAGCAAGCGGCACCATGAAGACCAAGGAGCCCTCCAAACAGGTCAGGGACAAAGTTGGGGAGAAGTGAAGATCAGGGTTGGGTTATAAAAATATATCCAAAACTTTAACACCATTAAATCCATTATTACAAAATTGAAAGAATATGGCACAACAACAAACCTGCCAGGAGAGTGCCGCCCACCAAAACTCACGGACCAGGCAAGGAAGGCATTAATCAGAGAGGCAACAAAGAGACCAAATATAACTCTGAAAAGAGCTGAAAAGCTCCAAGCCATTGCTTAAAATTTTCACCAAAAGGGATGTGGGAGACTCCCCAAAAATATGGAAGAAGGTACTCTAAATTTAAGCTTTTTGCCATCAAGATAATCGCTATGTCTGACGCAAACCCAACACCTCTCATCACCCTGAGAACACCAGTGAAGCATAGTTGTGGCAGCATCATGCTGTGGGGCTGTTTTTCATCAGCAGGGAGTGGGAAACTGGTCAGAATTGAAGGAATGGTGGATGGTGCTACATACAGGAAAATTCATGAAGGAAACCTGTTTCAGTCTTCCAGAGATTTGAGACCGGGACGGAGGTTCACCTTCCAGCAGAACAATGACCCTAAGCATACTGCTAAAGCAACACTCAAGTGGTTTAAGGGTAGACATTTAAATGTCTTGGAATGGCCTAGTCAAAGCCCAGACCTCAATCCAATTGAGAATCTGTGGTATGACTTAAAGATTGCTGTACACCAGGGGAACCCATCCAACTTGAAGGAGCTGGAGCAGTTTTGCCTTGAAGAATGGGCAAAAATCCCAGTGGCTAGATGTGCCAAGCTTATAGAGACAAACCCCAAGAGACTTGCAGCTGTAATTGCTGCAAAAAGTGGGTCTACAGAGTTTTGACTTTGGGGGGGGGGGGGGGGGGGGGGGGATAGTTATGCACGCTCAAGTTTTGTTTCACAATACAAAATATTTTGCACCTTCAAAGTGGTGGGTATGTTGAGTGAATCAAATGATACAACCCCTCCCCCCAAAATTCATTTTAATTCCAGGTTGTGAGACAACAAAATACGAAAAATGCCAAGGGGGTGAATACTTTCACTAGCCACTGTACTCAGTTTACACTCAGACAGTTTATTAGGGACCAAAATCACCAAAATGCTACGCTTTGACTGTTCAGTCAAACCCAGTAATATCTGGGGAAGAGAAGACTGTTCAGTCAAACCCAGTCATATCTGGGGAAGAGAAGACTGTTCAGTCAAACCCAGTCATATCTGGGGAAGAGAAGACTGTTCAGTCAAACCCAGTCATATCTGGGGAAGAGAAGACTGTTCAGTCAAACCCAGTCATATCTGGGGAAGAGAAGACTGTTCAGTCAAACCCAGTCATATCTGGGGAAAAGGCTGTTTTCTGTTCCTTTTTAAAGGAGGGAGCTGTCCAGGGGTCTGTTCTCCTCTGTTCTGATGGGAAGGAGCTGTCCAGGGTTCTGTTCTCCTCCGTTCTGATGGGAAGGAGCTGTCCAGGGGTCTGTTCTCCTCCGTTCTGATGGGAAGGAGCTGTCCAGGGTTCTGTTCTCCTCCGTTCTGATGGGAAGGAGCTGTCCAGGGGTCTGTTCTCCTCCGTTCTGATGGGAGGGAGCTGTCCAGGGTTCTGTTCTCCTCCGTTCTGATGGGAGGGAGCTATCCAGGGTTCGGTTCTGCTCCTTTCTGATGGGAGGGAGCTGTCCAGGGTTTCTGTTCTGCTCCTTTCTGCAGGGAGGGAGCTGTCCAGGGTTCTGTTCAGCTCCTTTCTGATGGGAGGGATCTGTCCAGGGTTCTGTTCCTTTCTGATGGGAGGGAGCTGTCCAGGGTTCTGTTCTGCTCCTTTCTGATGGGAGGGAGCTGTCCAGGGTTCTGTTCTGCTCCTTTCTGATGGGAGGGAGCTGTCCAGGGTTCTGTTCTGCTCCTTTCTGATGGGAGGGAGCTGTCCAAGGTTCTGTTATGTTCCTTTCTGATGGGAGGGAGCTGTCTAGGGTTCTGTTCTACTCCGTTCTGAGGGGAGGGAGCTGTCCAGGGTTCTGTTCTGCTCCGTTCTGAGGGCAGGGAGCTGTCTAGGGTTCTGTTCTACTCCGTTCTGAGGGGAGGGAGCTGTCTAGGGTTCTGTTCTACTCCGTTCTGAGGGGAGGAAGCTGTCTAGAGTTCTAAAAGGAAAGGAAAGGAAAGGAAAGAAAGGATATATTTAACTGTTGTTCAAGTTTGATTAAACACTCTTTCTGTATTGACAATATACAGCAAAACCAAATAATGTTGGTTCTGGTACACGGTACATCAATACCATCTGATTAAAGGGAGAAAGAGCACAGGGGAAGGAGACAACTAAGGACTAACCTAGGATGCGTAACCTTTAGGAAGGCTTAAAGTGGAGGAAAGGGTTACAGAAACGTATCATTATGACTCTTTTTTCCCCACTTTGATATAATGCAAAAATGTAATTCTAACTGTTGTTCCACTTTGATATCACACCTAAATATAATTATCACTGTTGTTCCACTTTGATATCACACCTAAATATAATTATCACTGTTGTTCCACTTTGATATCACACCTAAATATAATTATCACCGTTGTTCCAGTTAGATATCACAACTAAATATAATTATCACCGTTGTTCCAGTTAGATATCACACCTAAATATAATTATCACCGTTGTTCCAGTTAGATATCACACATAAATATAATTATCACCGTTGTTCCAGTTAGATATCACACATAAATATAATTATCACCGTTGTTCCAGTTAGATATCACACATAAAGCTCTGTTTGTATTGATGCTGTACGGAACAAGTGGAGACTTGTTTAAAACCACTCCAAACAAGACGTTCCCACACAGGGACAATAAAGCTGTTCTATTCTAATCTATTCAAATCTATTATTTTCTATTCTAATCTAGTTAATTCTATTCTAATCTATTCTATTATATTCTAATCTATTCTAATCTACTGTATTCTATTCTATTCTATTCTATTCTAATCGAATCTATTCTATTCTATTCTATTCTAATCTAGTGAATTATATTCTAATCTATTCTATTCTATTCTATTCTAATCTATTCTATTCTAATCGAATCTATTCTATTCTAATCTACTGTATTCTATTCTAATCTAGTGAATTATATTCTAATCTATTCTATTCTATTCTATTCTAATCTATTCTATTCTAATCGAATCTATTCTATTCTATTCTATTCTAATCTACTGTATTCTATTCTAATCTATTCTAATCTGTTCTATTCTATTCTAATCTATTCTATTCGAATCTATTCTATTCTAATCTGTTCTATTCGAATCGAATCGAATCTATTCTATTATATTCTATTCTATTCTATTCTAATCTATTCTATTCGAATCTATTCTATTATATTCTATTCTATTCTATTCTAATCTATTCTATTCGAATCTATTCTATTCTAATCTATTCTATTATATTCTATTCTATTCTATTCTAATCTATTCTATTCGAATCTATTCTATTCTAATCTATTCTATTCGAATCTATTCTATTCTAATCTGTTCTATTCGAATCGAATCGAATCTATTCTATTCTATTCTATTCTATTCTATTCTATTCTTATCTAAACTATTCTATTCTAATCTATTTTAATCTGTTCTATTCTATTCTATTTTGCATACCACACAGCTCTCTGTGTTGACAGTATACACTGACAGTACGTGTCAACACTATAGTGATTAAAGGGAGAGTACAGGGGAGAGAGCACTAACTACTGTTGCGAAGAGAAACCTTTAGCCTTAGTTAATAACGGAACACGCTACAGTGACCAAGGCCTTAGTTAATAACGGAACACGCTACAGTGAGCAAGGCCTTAGTTAATAACGGAACACGCTACAGTGAGCAAGGCCTTAGTTAATAACGGAACACGCTACAGTGAGCAAGGCCTTAGTTAATAACGGAACACGCTACAGTGACCAAGGCCTTAGTTAATAACGGAACACGCTACAGTGACCAAGGCCTTAGTTAATAACGGAACACGCTACAGTGACCAAGGCCTTAGTTAATAACGGAACACGCTACAGTGACCAAGGCCTTAGTTAATAACGGAACACGCTACAGTGTAAATGTCAGCATTTAGAACATTACTGACAGTCGTGTGCGAGGGGAATGAGTCTCTTAGGCTGCGCTCCAAATGACACCCTATTCCCTATATAGTGCATAACTTTTGACCCAAGCTCTATGGCACTATAAAGGGAATAGGAAGGCATTTGGGACATTAGCCATGACCGTTGGCTTTCCCAGTGTTGTGTAGCAGGCAGAAGCAGTTGAAGCAGCCCCAGACAGCTGAAAAGGGCACAGTCATCAGTGGAGGTTGAGGTCCACAGGACGTGACAACACTTCATAATGCATGGGGTTCACATAGTCATTAACACGGGGGTCAGGTTGGCACCACTACGCCAGTCCTCAGCCCTTACTCAGACACATCAACTATCTATCTCTCTCTCTCTCTCTCTCTCTCTCTCTCTCTCTCTCTCTCTCTCTCTCTCTCTCTCTCTCTCTCTCTCTCTCTCTCTCTCTCTCTCTCTCTCTCTCTCTCGCTCTGTCTCTGTCTCTCTCTCTCTCCTCTCTCTCTCGGTCTCTCTCTCAGAAGACCAGAGGACAGTCTTCTTAAGTTTGCCGACTGATGTTATGAGGATAATGTAGATAGCAGGTTGTCATAACTGATGTTATGAGGATAATGTAGATAGCAGGTCGTCATAACTGATGCTATGATGATAATGTAGAGAGCAGGTTGTCATAACTGATGTTATGAGGATAATGTAGATAGCAGGTCGTCATAACTGATGTTATGAGGATAATGTAGAGAGCAGGTCGTCATAACTAATGTTGTGAGGATAATGTAGTTATCAGGTTGTCATAACTGATGTTATGAGGATAATGTAGATAGCAGTTTGTCATAACTGATGTTGTGAGGATAATGTAGATAGCAGTTTGTCATAACTGATGTTATGAGGATAATGTAGAGAGCGGGTTGTCATAACTGATGTTATGAGGATAATGTAGAGAGCAGGTCGTCATAACTAATGTTGTGAGGATAATGCAGAGAGCGGGTCGTCATAACTGATGTTATGAGGGTAATGTAGACAGCAGGTCGTCATAACTGATGTTATGAGGATAATGCAGAGAGCGGGTCGTCATAACTGATGTTATGAGGATAATGTAGAGAGCGGGTCGTCATAACTGATGTTATGAGGGTAATGTAGACAGCGGGTCGTCATAACTGATGTTATGAGGATAATGTAGAGAGCAGGTCGTGGTGCGGTGACTGGTAATGACATTCAAACGAGGGTGGCAGAGGCTGATTGGGTACATTTTATTCCTACATAGTACACTACTTTGACCAGAGCCTTGCGGGATCTATTGAAAAGGTTGACATTTGGGACACAGTCTGTGACTCAGCCAAACAAGAGACCTCCTCTCCACCCCTCTTCATCTCTCCTTTGTTCTCATTAGTCAATACTCACATCTCTTACCCTCCTCCTCCTCCCTCTATCTTTTGCTTTCTACTGATCAGCAAATCTCTCCATTAAGGCTGATTGATCCAGCATTAGGGACAGGCAGGTTGTTGAATGTAGGGGGAGGGATGGTGAGAGAGGGGGAGAGAGAAAGGCAGGGAGCGAGAGAGAGAGGAAAGGAGGTAGGGAGGGAGGGAGAGAGAGAGGAAGGAAGGAAGGAAGGAAGGGAGGGATGGAGGAAGGTAGGGAAGAAGGAAGGAAGGAAGGAAGGGAGGGGGGAAAGGAGGTTGGGAGGGAGGGAGCGAGCGAGCGAGGAAGGGAGGGAGGAAAGGAGGTTGGGAGGGAGGAAGCGAGGAAGCGAGGGAGGAAAGGAGGTTGGGAGGGAGGGGGGAGTGATGAAGGCAGGGAGGAAGGAAGGAAGGAAGGGAGGGATTGAGAAAGGGAGGAAAGGAGGGAGGGAGCGAGGAAGGATGGAAGGAAGTAAGGAAGGAAGGAAGGGAGGGATTGAGAAAGGGAGGGAGGGAGGAAGGAAGGAAGGAAGGAAGGAAGGAAGGAAGGAAGGAGGGAGGGAGGAAGGAAGGAAGGGATTGAGAAAGGGGAGGAAAGGAGGGAGGGAGGGAGGAAGGAAGGAAGGGATTGAGAAAGGGAGGGAGGGAGGGAGGGAGGGAAGGAGGTAGGGAGGGGGAGAGGAAGGGAGTGAGTGAGTGAGTGAGTGAGTGAGTGAGTGAGTGAGTGAGGAAGGGAGGGAGGGAGCGAAGAAGGAAGGAAGGAAGGGAGGGAGGGAGGGAGGGAGGGAGGGAGGGAGGAAAGGAGTTTGGGAGGGAGCAAGGAAGATAGGGAGGGAGGGAGGGAGAAAGTGAGAGAGGGAGGGAGAAATTGAGAGAGGAAGGCAGTGAAGGAGGGATGGAGGGAAAAAGAGGAAAGTAGGTAGGGATGGAGGGATGGATGTAGGGAGGAAGGAAGGAAGGTAGGGAGGAAGGAAGGAAGGAAGTGAGGGAAGAAGGAAGGAAAGAAGGGAGGGAGTGAGGAAGGTATGGAGGAAGGAAGGAAGGAAGGAAGGAAGGAAGGAAGGAAGGAAGGAAGGAAGGAAGGAAGGAAGGAAAGAAAGAAGGAAGGAAGGATGGAAGGAAGGAAGAAAGGAAGGATGGGGGAGGTTGGGAGGGAGCGAGCGAGGACGATAGGGAGGGAGGAAGGGAGGAAGGAAGGAAGGATGGAAAGGAGTGAGGGAGAGAGAGAGGAAGGGATGGAGAGAAGAAGGCAGTGAAGGAGGGATGGAGGGAGAAAGAGAGGGAGGTTGGGAGGGATGGAGGGAGAAAGAGGAAAGTAGGTAGGGATGGAGGGTGGAAGGAAGGAAGGAAGGAAGGAAGGAAGGAAGGAAAGAAGGAAGAAAGGGAGGGAGTGAGGAAGGTAGGGAGGAAGGAAGCAAGGAAGTGAGGGAAGAAGGAAGGAAGGATGGAAGGAAGGGTGGGGGGAGGTTGGGAGGGAGGGAGAGAGGAAGATAGGAAGGGAGGAAAGAACGAAGGATGGAAAGGGAGGGAGAAAGAGAGGGAGGTAGGGAGGGAGTGAGGGAGAGAGGAAGATAGGAAGGGAGGAAGGAACGAAGGATGGAAAGGGAGGGAGAAAGAGGGAGGTAGGGAGGGAGTGAGGGAGAGAGAGAGGAAGGGATGGAGAGAGGAAGGCAGTGAAGGAGGGATGGAGGGATGGAGGGAGAAAGGAAGGAAGGAAGGAATGGAGGTAGTGAGGAAGGTAGGGAGGAAGGAAGGAAGGAAGGGAGGGAGGAAAGGAGGTTGAGAGGGAGGGGGCGAGGAACGAAGGGAGGAAGAAAGGGATGGAGGGAGGAAGGAAGGAAGGGATGGAGGGAGAAAGAGAGGGAGGGATGGAGAGAGGAAGGCAGTGAAGGAGGGATGGAGGGAGGAAGAGGAAAGTAGGTAGGGCTGGAGGGATGGAGGAAGGAAGAGAGAGAGGAAAGGAGGTAGAGAGGGAGGGAGAAAGAGAGGGGAGAGAGGAAGGCAGGGAGGGAGGAAGAGAAGGAGAGAGAGAGAAAGGAAAGGAGGGAGAGAGGGAGGGAGAGAGAGAGAGAGAGAGAGAGAGAGAGAGAGGAAAGGAGGTAGGGAGGGAGTGAGAGAGGAAGGCAGAGAGAGAGACAGAGAGAGAGGGAGGTAAAGTAGCCAACATGCTTGTTCTCCCCTACAGCAGCAGTAACATGTAACTATTTGAGATTGAAAAATACAAGGTATTGTTTATTTTACACATAATTAAGCCCAAGATATTGAATTTAGCCATCAGTGCCTCCTGGAAGACTTTGGGAGCGTTTGTCTTCTTTCTAGAATGACACGGATGTCACTGTTGTATGGAGGAGTTGGGATGCCTGTCCTCGTTGTAATCAATGAGGACGTGAAGGAAATGTCAAACGATGACGCAGAACTCTGTCGCACAAGTGGCTCTTGGAGTGGCCCAAAATGCCCCTGAAAATGAGATAGCAGAAGTGTGAAACATATAAATGATAGCCTCTACCCTTCATACAGAGCAGAACTAGTGTATTCATTTTTTTCTCACAGCACCACTTAAGGATAACAATGTGTTGTGTAATGCCTATTTGTGTGTGTGTGTGTGTGTGTGTTGTGTAACGTGTGAATTGGCTTTAAGAACACACTGTGCCATTCTATTCACTGTCAGAGTTGATCTGTTGTGTAAGAGGCCTCCTGGGTAAACTGATCAATAAGAAACCTCAGTACTCACTCAGGGAAGAGAAGAACAGGCAAGGGGACAAAATCAACTACCGTCGTTTTCAACAAGACGTCACTTTAAAGGCAAAGTTTGGGTTTAACATCTACACATCTGTCTTTGTTCTACGTCTTGTGCAAATTACAAATCAATTTACAGAAGAAAAAAAAAACTTATGGACCAGGAGAATTCAGAATGCTCGGTTGGTTAAGTTATGTCAGGAGAATTCAGAATGCTCGGTTGGTTAAGTTATGTCAGGAGAATTCAGAATGCTTGGTTGTTTAAGTTGTGTCAGGAGAATTCAGAATGCTCGGTTGTGTAAGGGCGTTCGTCTGTAGGAGGAGGAGAAGCGGACCAAAGCGCAGCGTGGTGGTTATTCATATTTTAATAAATCACTACACATGAACAAACTAACGAAAACAAGAAATGTGAGAACGCAAAACAGTCCTATCCTGTGACGACAAACACAGTGACAGGAACAATCACCCCCAAACACACAGTGAAACCCAGGCTACCTAAGTATGATTCTCAATCAGAGACAACTAATGACACCTGCCTCTGATTGAGAACCATACTAGGCCGAAAACATAGAAATGCCCCAAAACATAGAAAAACAAACATAGACTGCCCACCCAACTCACGCCCTGACCATACTAAATAAATACAAAACAGAAATAGAGGTCAGAACGTGACAGTACCCCCCCCCCCCAAAGGTGCGGACTCCGGCCGCAAAACCTTGACCTATAGGGGAGGGTCTGGGTGGGCGTCTGTCCGCGGTGGCGGCTCTGGCGCGGGACGCGGACCCCACTTCACCATTGTCTTAGTCCGCCTTATTGTCCGCCTCCCTGGCTTACTCACCATGGCCACCCCTCTCAATGACCCCACTGGACAGAGGGGCTGCTCGGGACAGAGGGGCAGCTCGGGACAGAGGTGAAGCAGCTGCTCGGGACAGAGGGACAACTGCTCGGGACAGAGGGGCAGCTGCTCGGGACAGAGGGGCGATAGCAGCTCGGGACAGAGGGGCGATAGCAGCTCGGGACAGAGGGGCGATAGCAGCTCGGGACAGAGGGGCGATAGCTGCTCGGGACAGAGGGGCGATAGCTGCTCGGGACAGAGGTGCGGCAGCTGCTCGGGACAGAGGGGCAGCTGCTCGGGACCGAGGGACAGCTGCTCAGGACAGAGGGGCGGCAGCAGCTTGGGACAGAGGGGCGACAGCTGCTCTGGACAGAGGGGCAGCTGCTCGGGCGGCCCCTGGCTGACTGACGGCACTGGCGGCCCCTGGCTTACTGGCGGCCCCTGGCTGACTGGCGACACTGGCGGCCCCTGGCGGCCCCTGGCGGCCCCTGGCTGACGGGCGGCACTGGCGGCCCCTGGCTGACGGGCGGCACTGGCGGCCCCTGGCTGACGGGCGGCACTGGCGGCCCCTGGCAGACGGGCGGCGCTGGGCAGACGGGCGGCGCTGGGCAGACGGGCGGCGCTGGCGGCGCTGGGCAGACGGGCGGCGCTGGCGGCGCTGGGCAGATGGGCGGCGCTGGGCAGACGGGCGGCGCTGGCGGCGCTGGGCAGACGGGAAGCTCAGCTGGCGCTGGGCAGACGGGAAGCTCCGGCAACGCTGGAGAAGAGGAAGGCCCTGGTAGCGCCGGAGAGGCGGGTGACTCCGGCAGAGGCGCCGGACAGGCGGGAGGCTCCGGCAGAGGCGCCGGACAGGCGGGAGGCTCCGGCAGAGGCGCCGGACAGGCGGGAGGCTCCGGACAGGCGGGAGGCTCCGGCGCCGGACAGGCGGGAGGCTCCGGCAGAGGCGCCGGACAGGCGGGAGGCTCCGGCAGAGGCGCCGGACAGGCGGGAGGCTCCGGCAGAGGCGCCGGACAGGCGGGAGGCTCCGGCAGCGGCGCCGGACAGGCGAGAGGCTCCGGCAGAGGCGCCGGACAGGCGAGAGGCTCCGGCAGAGGCGCCGGACAGGCGAGAGGCTCCGGCAGAGGCGCCGGACAGGCGAGAGGCTCCGGCAGCGGCGCCGGACAGGCGGGAGGCTCCGGCAGAGGCGCCGGACAGGCGGGAGGCTCCGGCAGAGGCGCCGGACAGGCGGGAGGCTCCGGCAGAGGCGCCGGACAGGCGGGAGGCTCCGGCAGCGGCGCCGGACAGGCGGGAGGCTCAGGCAGCGGCGCCGGACAGGCGGGAGGCTCCGGCAGCGGCGCCGGACAGGTGGGAGGCTCCGGCAGCGCTGGAGAGGAGGAAGCCCCTGTAAGGATGGGCCGGAGAGACAGCCTGGTACGGGGGGCTGCCACCGGAGGGCTGGTGCGTGGAGGTGGTGACGGATAGACCGGGCCGTGAAGGCGTACTGGAGATCTTGAGAGCAGGGCTGGCACCAACCGCCCTGGCTGGATCTTCACCCTAGCCCGGCAGATGCGGGGAGCTGGGATGTAGCGCACCGGGCTAAGCACACGTACTGGGGACACCGTGCGCACAACTGCATAACACGGTGCCTGACCAGCACCACGCCCGCCACAGTTAGCACTGCTAGGAGCACTGTAGTGCTGAGATGGCACAGGACGTGCAAGGCTAGGGAGATGCACAGGAGGCCTGGTGCGTGAGGCTGGCACAGTCTTCACCAGACCCCTCGCACGCACCTCAGGATGAGTATGGAGAGCTGACCCCGGTGCCATTAAATCCCTGACACGCTCCGTCGGGCGAATGTCGTGCCTCATGCACCAAACCAGCAAGTCCCTCATATCACTCTCCTCCAATTTCCCCATTAACTCCTTCACAGTCTCTGCTTCGCTCACCTCCAACACCAGCTCTGGTTCTGAGCTCCTCCTTGGCTCCTCACGATAAACGGGGGAAGTTGGCTCAGGTCTGACTCCTGACTCTGCCACACTCCCCCTGTGGGGGTGACTCTCGGGCTTCCATCCGCTCTGCCGTGCTAGTTCCTCATAATGCCGCCTCTCTGCTTTTGCTGCCTCCAGCTCGGCCTTGGGGCGGCAATATTCTCCTGGCTTAGCCCAGGGTCCTCTCCCGTCGAGGATTTCCTCCCATGTCCAGAATTCCTTACTACGTATCTCCTGCTGCCGCTGTTGCTTCTCCTGCTGCTCCTGCCTGTTGACACGCTGCTTGGTCCTGTTGTGGTGGGTGATTCTGTAAGGGCGTTCATCTGTAGGAGGAGGAGAAGAAGCGGACCAAAGCGCAGCGTGGTGGTTATTCATATTTTAATAAATCACTACACATGAACAAACTAACGAAAACAAGAAATGTGAGAACGCAAACCAGTCCTATCCTGTGACGACAAACACAGTGACATGAACAATCACCCCCAAACACACAGTGAAACCCAGGCTACCTAAGTATGATTCTCAATCAGAGACAACTAATGACACCTGCCTCTGATTGAGAACCATACTAGGCCGAAAACATAGAAATGCCCCAAAACATAGAAAAACAAACATAGACTGCCCACCCAACTCACGCCCTGACCATACTAAATAAATACAAAACAACAGAAATAGAGGTCAGAACGTGACAGGTTGGTTAAATTATGTCAGGAGAATTCAGAATGCTTGGTTGTTTAAGTTATGTCAGGAGAATTCAGAATGCTTGGTTGTTTAGGTTATGTCAGGAGAATTCAGAATGCTTGGTTGTTTCAGTTATGTCAGGAGAATTCAGAATGCTTGGTTGTTTAAGTTATGTCAGGAGAATTCAGAATGCTTGGTTGTTTCAGTTATGTCAGGAGAATTCAGAATGCTCGGTTGTTTCAGTTATGTCAGGAGAATTCAGAATGCTTGGTTGGTTAAGTTATGTCAGGAGAATTCAGAATGCTTGGTTGTTTAAGTTATGTCAGGAGAATTCAGAATGCTTGGTTGTTTCAGTTATGTCAGGAGAATTCAGAATGCTCGGTTGTTTCAGTTATGTCAGGAGAATTCAGAATGCTTGGTTGTTTAAGTTGTGTCAGGAGAATTCAGAATGCTTGGTTGGTTAAGTTATGTCAGAAGAATTCAGAATGCTTGGTTGGTTAAGTTATGTCAGAAGAATTCAGAATGCTTGGTTGGTTAAGTTGTCAGAAGAAATCAGAAGGCTTGGTTGGTTAAGTTATGTCAGGAGAATTCAGAATGCTAGTGGGACTAGTGGACCAGGGGGACTAGTGGACCAGGGGGACCAGGGGAACTAGTGGACCAGAGGGACTAGTGGACCAGGGGGACTAGTGGGACGAGGGAGACTAGTGGATCAGGGAGACTAGTGGACCAGGTGGACTAGTGGACCAGGGAGACTAGTGGGGCCAGGGAGACTAGTGGGGCCAGGGAGACCAGGGGGACCAGGGGGACTAGTGGACCAGGGGGACCAGGGAGACTAGTGGACCAGGGGGACTAGTGGACCAGGGGGACTAGTGGGACCAGGGAGACCAGGGGGACCAGGGAGACTAGTTGACCACGGGGACTAGTGGACCAGGGGGACTAGTGGACCAGGGGGACTAGTGGACCAGGGGGACTAGTGGACCATGGAGACCAGGGGGACCAGGGAGACTAGTGGACCAGGGGGACTAGTGGACCAGGGAGACTAGTGGACCAGGGGGACCAGGGAGACTAGTGGGACCAGGGGGACTAGTGGACCAGGGAGACCAGGGAGACTAGTGGACCAGGGGGACTAGTGGACCAGGGAGACTAGTGGACCAGGGGGACCAGGGAGACTAGTGGGACCAGGGTGACTAGTGGACCAGGGAGACTAGTGGGACCAGGGGGACTAGTGGGACCAGGGAGACCAGGGGGACCAGGGGGACCGGGGAGACTAGTGGGACCAGGGAGACTAGTGGGACCAGGGAGACTATTTGGACCAGGGAGACTAGTGGACCAGGGAGACTAGTGGGACATATGCCAACTTCTTGACAGATTCTTTCACTGGCCTCAGACTTGAATCCCTTTCTATCGACCATCCCAAACACTTGTAACTGCACTGGTGATTGAGCAGGGAAAACATTTTCTTTGATGGGAGAGAGATTAGGGGTTTTAATCACTGCTCAGAGATACTCAGACCTAGGCAGAGCAGAACGACAGCCAGGGTCAACATGGCTAGAGGAGCGTTGGCACGTTGACTGGCAGGTCCTCTAATTGCTTTGGAAGTTTGACGATGAAGGGCATAAACGTTTTGACAGTATGACAGGCAGTGAGTCTTCTGGTCATTCAGATCATACGCTCGCATATGAACACAGGCAGGTAGGCATAGAGGCAGACAGACAGACAGACAGACAGACAGACAGACAGACAGACAGAATGAATGAATGAATGAATGAATGAATGCTGTATTTCATTTGCTGTGACAACAGTCTGATTTGTCCTGTAAATGACCTTGACCGCTACCTTTCAACGGATCAATGACTATTTGTATGTGTTCAACTGCTATGAATGAGAGATTCCATTTCGCAATTCCTGTTAAGCAAGTTTCCTGGGCTCCAATGTGGAGAAGAGATCATTTACAATGAGATAATTCGTGGCGAGAGAGACTCGTGTTTGTAGACGATAGCGCTGCTAGATCATCTGTGAAATAACTTTTATTATGGGACATTTATTTGCTCGTCATGCGAACGTGGAGCAGCCGGTCGTTCAAATGATGATAAAAACGACCTGCCATCAATCCGTTCTTCATGCTAAATGTTGTGTTTCTGCAGGGTTGGTCTCCATTGAGACCCGGGTCTAATTTACAAGGTAACCCTGTGAACACGAACATACACAATTTACATAATGAAAGAAAATATCCATACTAAACAATAAATCCAAGATTAGTCAAATCCAGGGGCCTCCAGAGTGACGGTCTAACAAACTGCATCCTAGTGTTCCAGCGTCACCCACAGGAGACCCACAGGACCTCCAGAACCTCCAGGACCTCCAGAACCTATAGGACCTCCAGGACCTCCAGAACCTCCAGGACCTCCAGAACCTCCAGAACCTCCAGGACCTCCAGAACCTCCAGAAGCCCCAGAAGCTCCAGGACCTCCAGAACCTCCAGAACCTCTGGAGCCTCCAGGACCTCCAGAACCAATCAACCAAATTAAGACATGAGCTGAGTGGCTGAATAACCACTTTATATATAAAACAGTAGGAACACTTTCCTAATATTGAGTTGCACCATCTTTTGCCCACAGAACAGCCTCAATACGTCGGAGCATGGACTCTACAAGGTGTCTAAAGCATTCCACAGGGATGCTGGTTCATGTTGACTCCAATGCTTCCCACAGTTGTGTCGAGTTGGCTGGATGTCCTTTGGGTGGTGGACCATTCTTGATACGAACGGGAAACTGTTGAGCGTGAAAAACCCAGCAACGTTGCAGTTCTTGACATAAACCGGTGCTCCTGTCATCTACTACCATACCCTGTTCAAAGGCACTTAAATATTTTTATCCTGCCCATTCACCCTCTGAATGGCACACAATCCATGTCTCAATTGTCTCAAGGCTTAAAAATCCTTTGGTAGACTTTTCCTGCAGTCAAATGACCTAGTGGCTTCATTAATGTTTTTCATAGTTCAAAAAAAATATATAATTCTGCCAAAAATTCTGGTGTTTCTATATCAAACAGTGTTGTTATATTTCAGTCTTCTGTGATGTACAGTTTTAGCCAAGAGTGTACAAAGCTGTCATCAAGGCAAAGGGTGGCTACTTTGAAGAATCTCAACTATAAAATATATTTTGATTTGTTTAACACTTTTTTGGTCACTACATGATTCCATGTGTGTTATTTCATAATTTTGATGTTTCAGTATTATTCTACAATGTGGAAAATAGAAAAATAGTAAAATAAATATCTTGGATGGTAAGTGATCCTGGACGTGGGAGCAGATGGAGGCAGCGAGGGAGGAACAACGACGACACCGGGGTTTGCGACCACGAAGGAAGCACGAGAGGCAGACCAGATTTTTTTTGGGGGGGTGGCACATGGGGTGGTTGGCGGAGCCAGGTTGCAGACCAGAGCCAACTCCCCGCACTCGCTTTAAGGAGTGTGTTCAGGCACCATGTTATGCGGTGATACGCACTGTGTCTCCAGTGCTCATTCACAGCCCGGCCTCCAGTGATGATCCATGGCATGAAGCCTCAAGTGATGATCCATGGCATGAAGCCTCCAGTGATTATCCATGGCATGAAGCCTCCAGTGATGATCCATGGCCCGAAGCCTCGAGTGATGATCCATGGTCCGGAGCCTCCAGTGATGATCCATGGCCCGGAGCCTCCAGTGATGATCCATGGCCCGGAGCCTCCAGTGATGATCCATGGCCCGGAGTCTCCAGCGACGGTCTGCAGTCCAGAGCCTCCAGCGACGGTCTGCGGTCCAAAGCCTCCAGCGACGGTTCCCAGTCCAGAGCCTCCAGCGACGATCTATGGTCCGGAGTCCCCGGCGATGATCCATGGTCCGGAGCCTCCGGTGATGATCCACGGCCCGGAGTCTCCAGCAAGGGTCTGCAGTCCAGAGCCTCCAGCGACGGTCTGCAGTCCAGAGTCTCCAGCGACGGTCTGCGGTCCAGAGCCTCCAGTGACGGTTCCCAGTCTACGGTCCGGAGTCCCCGGTGATGATCCACGGTCCGGAGCCTCCGGCGATGATCCACGGTCCAGTTCCTCCGGCGACGATCCACGGTCCGGTTCCTCCGGCGATGATCTGCAGTCCAGAGTCTCCAGCGACGGTCTACGGCCCGGAGTCCCCGGCGATGATCCATGGTCCGGAGCCTCCGGTGATGATCCACGGTCCAGTTCCTCCGGCGACGATCCACGGTCCGGTTCCTCCGGCGATGATCTACGGTCCAGAGTCCCCGGCGATGATCCGCTCAGCGAGCAGGACGTGGTCTACGTCCCGAACTGGAGCCGCCACCGAGGCTAGATGCCCACCCCGGACCCTCCCCCATAGAGTCAGGTTTTGCGGCCGGAGTCCGCACCTTTTGGTGGGGGGGGGGGGGGGGGGGGGGGGATACTGTCATGCCCTGACCTTAGAGAGCCTTTTTATTTCTCTATTTGGTTAGGTCAGGGTGTGATTTGGGTGGGCATTCTAGTTGTTCTATTTCTTTGTTGGCCGGGTATGGTTCCCAATCAGAGGCAGCTGTCTATCGTTGTCTCTGATTGGGGATCATACTTAGACAGCCTTTTACCCACCTTTAGTTTGTGGGATCGTGACTATGTTTGTGTGGAGTTGCTTTCTGCACCGCATGTAGCTTTACTTTTGTTTTTGTATTTTGGTGGTTTTTCAACGAAGTACTGGGTGAAACATTGATTGAACAGCCTTCCTCGTACTTTCCAAAGTGAGGCAGGATTATTATAATTTTTTTTTTAAAGAAATCAATCTTAGTTCTCAACTTTTTTTTGTTGTCAGTTTTTCAATATGTGTTTTAAAAGACAGCTTATCATCAATCCAAATACCCAAGTAATTATATTGGGGAACTTGATCAACTCTTTAATGTGCAGATATGCAGGTCATGGTCAATATTACGAGGCCAAGAGAACAGCATGAACTTAGTTTTATTAGCATTTAGTTTTAGTTTAGGATCAGTAAGTGATTTTTGTTCTGTTCCTCTCTAAGGGAGGGAGCTGTCCAGGGTTCTGTTCTATTCCTCTCTAAGGGAGGGAGCTGTCCAGTGCCCTGTTCTGTTCTGTGCCTTTCTAAGGGGGGGGGGGGGGGGGGGGGGGCTGTCCAGGGTCCTGTTCTGTTCCTCTCTAAGGGAGGGGGCTATCCATGGTTCTGTTCTATTCCTCTCTAAGGGAGGGGGCTGTCCAGGGTTTTGTTTTATTCCTCTCTAAGGGAGGGGGCTGTCCAGGGTTCTGTTCTATTCCTCTCTAAGGGAAGGGGCTGTCCAGGGTTCTGTTCTATTCCTCTCTAAGGGAAGGGGCTGTCCAGTGTCCTGTTCTGTTCTGTTCCTTTCTAAGGGAGGGGCCTAACCATGGTTCTGTTCTGTTCCTCTCTAAGGGAGGGGGCTGTCCATGGTTCTGTTCTATTCCTCTCTAAGGGAGGGGGCTATCCAGGGTTCTGTCCTGTTCCTCTCCAAGGGAGGGGGCTGTCCAGGATTCTGTTAATGTTCCGTTCCTCTCTAAGGGAGGGGGCTGTCCAGGGTCCTGTCCAGATTGGTAGCTGCTGAAACAGTATTACATACAGGTCTAAAACCAGACTGGTAGCTGCTGAAACAGTATTACATCCAGGACTAAAACCAGACTGGTAGCTGCTGAAACAGTATTACATCCAGGACTAAAACCAGACTGGTAGCTGATGAAACAGTATTACATCCAGGTCTAAAACCAGACTGGTAGCTGCTGAAACAGCACTACATCCAGGTCTAAAACTAGACTGGCGCTCATTAAGAATAGAATGTGAAGTTAAGAAAGTTCTAAGCTGAGAGTTGGCCAGAGACTCAAAAAACTTGAAATGAAAACAACATATTTTTTTCATAATACTTTTTTGTATTTTTTGGGGGTATTTTTTATCCCTTTTTCTCCCCAATTGTGTGATATCCAATTGGTAGTTACATTCTTGTAGCATCTCTGTAACTTGCGTATGGTCTCGGGAGAGGCGGGGGTTGAGAGGCATACATCCTCCGAAACACGACCGCCAAGCCGCACTGCTAAATACAACACAACTGCCCGCTTAACCTGGAAGCCAGCCACACCAATGTGTCGGAGGAAACACAGTGCAGTTGGCAACCGAAGTCAGCGTGCATGTGAATCGAAAACCGGGTCTGTAGTGACGCCTCTAGCGGTGCGATGCAGTGCCTTAGACCTCTGAGCCGCTCAGGAGGCCCTGAAAACAACTTTCTGACAATTAGAAACATACAATATCTGAAAATGTAGCTAGACTCTTACATGGATGAATTCTTCTTCCTCTGTCACGGACACCATGGTTGCCCTTCTTCCTCTGTCACGGACACCATGGTTGCCCTTCTTCCTCTGTCACGGACACCATGGTTGCCCTTCTTCCTCTGTCACGGACACCATGGTTGCCCTTCTTCCTCTGTCACGGACACCATGGTTGCCCTTCTTCCTCTGTCACGGACACCATGGTTGCCCTTCTTCCTCTGTCACGGACACCATGGTTGCCCTTCTTCCTCTGTCACGGACACCATGGTTGCCCTTCTTCCTCTGTCACGGACACCATGGTTGCCCTTCTTCCTCTGTCACGGACACCATGGTTGCCCTTCTTCCTCTGTCACGGACACCATGGTTGCCCTTCTTCCTCTGTCACGGACACCATGGTTGCCCTTAGTTTGAAGATGTAATCCGGAGACAGGTGTTTTATTCAATAGCCTTCTGTGTTCTCTTTTCGACTCCCACCACATTTGCAATCATGCTCTGCTTCCACCGGGTATTCCATTGATTTCAAAACTCAGTCAATTTCTTCCGTGACAACAACACTGTTGGTTGCCGTTTCTTCCCCATCACTGTCATCAGAAGACTGTACCATGTATCATGTATGGTTCAATGAAAATGTTTTTTTTAAAATCCTAAATCAGGGATTTTATCATTGTCTGATTCATTTTCAGAGTCAGAGAGAGTCATCATGGCACAATCGTCCTCCAGAAAATAGTCCATCGCAACTTTTTCCCAATAATCTTTGTCGATAGTGCCTGTTAATTTCAGGGCAGCAATGTTGAGAGCAGTAAAAACACTTTTGCATTAACTTTTTTCTTAAAAATCAAATTTAAAAAAGGATTGTTTACACCTACTGAGCAGCTCATGTTATAGACAGAAGCAAGCTACATGGCAGACCAATCCGAACTCATATTTCAGGATGTCCAGCCCATCCATTATCTCAGCGGGAAGGTTCCTGCCTTTTTCCGTGGCTAAACCAACTATACTTATAATTTACAGATGACATACATGGGTCACATGACGTGATAACATACATGAGGTCACATGACGTGATGACATACATGAGGTCACATGACGTGATGACATTCACGAGGTCACATGACGTGATGACATTCACGAGGTCACATGACGTGATGACATTCACGGGTCACATGACGTGATGACATACATGGGTCACATGACGTGATGACATACACGGGTCACATGACGTGATGACATACACGGGTCACATGACGTGATGACATACACGGGGCACATGACGTGATGACATACACGGGGCACATGACGTGATGACATACACGTTTCTTATTAAGGCACATGAAAGGTCCCATGTTCCAGAAGCCATTTCTGCAACAACAACAAAACAAAAAAAATAGCATTTTCATAAATGCCTCTCCTGTGAAGTAGTGACGTGCGACATTATGCCTAGCTTCTTGAAAATGACGTGTCACATTATGGATCACATTAATTGTGAATAAGTGAGGCAGAAATATCCAGTCAGTGGATTGTTTTTACATTTTCAATAAGCCTCTTTGTACATCACAGACATCAAAATGGTTTAATTTAAAATGAGGAATGTGTCTCTGGGAATTTATCGTTCTCTGCAACCTGAGGCGAGTAAATGACTCCCTCTGCTGGAATCCGAGTTTTCACAAGTTATTTATCAGGTGGCCCGCTGAGGCAAAGTGGTTATTTAAATGACCACAAATGTCCATCTTATCTGTTATGGGACCAGAGGCTGTCATAACCTGCTGGGGTAATGAGGGCGTGGCGTTTTGATTCAGATATTTGACTATATTCCAGAAGGCAGCTGGATTCCCACCATTCTCAGATACACAGTTCGAGATGTCGAGAGACATCTATTTAGCAACTGTCTGAAGGACTGCCAGTCAGATGTAGAAACATCCATCCTTAGCCAAGGGCTAAATTTCTCATGTGTGAACCAGGGATTAGCTATATCCTTCACCCTTAGTTTTTTGAACGGTGCATGCTTATCTGAAATAGAGTTGATTAAAGAAATAAAAACAATGTAGGGCCTGATTCAAGTCAGAGATTTCTGACATAATCGCAGATGAGACAAGAATTGTTCCGCATTGAAATTCCTATAATTTCCCTGTAATAATGCGATGTTGAGATTTAAGGAGCTTTGCATCTCATGCAGACAGTGGTTACGGAAATCATTAGCAAAAAGTCCAGCAAGACAGCAAGTCAGACAATTGGCAAAGAGCACATGTTGAGGCAGAGGTAGGGCGATCATTTCACACTTAATTAAGTTGGGCATTATTACCAAGCTTCCACATGTTGAGGCAGAGGGAGCGTGATAAATTCCCACTTAAGTAAGGTGGCCCGTATTTAGAGCTAGACATTCACATTGGCTAGGGTCAGAGTTACTCTGACAACTCTGTCAGATCTAAAACCATTACAACCAGTCAAAGACTCATCGGCATCAGTCTTATTTAACCAGATTACAGATATTACCTGGATGTTCACGTTGGTTTGAGAGGCCAGAGATATAATACAATCTATTAACTTCTGGCACGTACATGAATCAGTCCAACGCCGCAGCTTATTTCAGATCAGACGGAGTCTCTAAAACAAGCACACTGTGCTCAGATAAGTCTCAGCGCAGCCTTAAAATGTGAGGACAGAGTCCAGGCACCAAGATGGATTGGATGGACCCTGTCCTCTCTGTAGAACATGTTCTGTTTCCAGAAGGTGTCAAAGTAAGTCCAACAGAGCTACAGTGGACTGGTAACCAGTCGGGTCGTGCCAGCAACCTACTGAATCTTTCACTGCTACGACTCAGGGATGGCACTGGGCCTGAAATAATTGGACGCTTGTTGGAGTCTTTCAGGTATCCAATTAGTTCTTTAAAATCCTGTTTCAGCCGTTACGAGCTAGCCATCCTGATGTCATTAGATCCCACATGGACTACGACAATGACAGCCTCCTTGTTCTGACGTAAAACTAAAGGCAGCAGTCTAGTAATGTCCTGTTCCTAAGGTTGTTGACGCAGGAACTGAGACGTTTCTCACCATAGAGCTGCCGATGATAACGCTGGTGAGATGGCAGAGGAGGCCTGTGGTGTAGAGAAGGACGAGGTAGGTGTTGTGCTTTCCCCACTAGATTGTGTAAGTTCTTAATATGTTTGCTAAGAGTAGACACTTCTTCCCTAAAGTCATTTGGCCAGTAAACAATAGTTGCATTAGAACTCCGGTCGGTTCACATTGTCCCCGAAGAAAGCCTAGTAAACACAGCTACTTCCTGAAAGGGGAAGAAACCTATACAGGCTGTTGGTGAGAAGAGAGCCTAGTAAACACAGCTACTTCCTGAACGGGGAAGAAACCGATACAGGCTGTTGGTAATACACCGTAACCAAACAAAATACAATAAACAAAATAGACTCCAGCCTGTTAAACTTAACTTCCTGCGACGAACAATTCACTCTGAATAATTTGTGTACTAGCTCTTCTTCCAGTCAATGAGTGTGTTTGTCCTACCATATGCACACACAATAAAGATACATCAATCTTCTTTGCTCTCTCTCTCTCTCTCTCTCTCTCTCTATACATATATATATGTATATATATATATATATATATATATATGTATATATATATATATATATATATATATATATATACAATTTCCCTTCACAGAAGGCTGGGGAAATAATTTTGACATTTATTGTAGAGTTTCCACATTTGCATGCTATGGAAGAGGCACAGGGAATGGCACTGTTCCGGAATGCTAAAACTAAACATTTCCGTTCTCATTCAGAGTCTAACAGTGTTTAGCTGGGAATGATTGAATGTAGATGTCTGAACAGGTAACCCATACCTTTCTACTGTAGTAGCATGTCTGAACAGGTAACCCATACCTTTCTACTGTAGTAGCATGTCTGAACAGGTAACCCATACCTTTCTACTGTAGTAGCATGTCTGAACAGGTAACCCATACCTTTCTACTGTAGTAGCATGTCTGAACAGGTAACCCATATCTTTCTACTGTAGTAACGTGTCTGAACAGGTAACCCATACCTTTCTACTGTAGTAGCGTGTTTGAACAGGTAACCCACACCTTTCTACTGTAGTAGCATGTCTGAACAGGTAACCCATACCTTTCTACTGTAGTAGCATGTCTGAACAGGTAACCCATACCTTTCTACTGTAGTAGCATGTCTGAACAGGTAACCCATACCTTTCTGCTGTAGTAACATGTCTGAACAGCTAACCCATACCTTTCTACTGTAGTAGCGTGTTTGAACAGGTAACCCATACCTTTCTACTGTAGTAGCATGTCTGAACAGGTAACCCCATATCTTTCTACTGTAGTAACATGTCTGAACAGCTAACCCATACCTTTCTACTGTAGTAGCGTGTTTGAACAGGTAACCCATACCTTTCTACTGTAGTAGCATGTCTGGACAGGTAACCCATATATTTCTACTGTGGTAGCATGTCTGAACAGGTAACCCATACCTTTCTACTGTAGCAACATGTCTGAACAGGAAACCCATACCTTTCTACTGTAGTAGCATGTCTGAACAGGTAACCCATACCTTTCTACTGTAGTAGCATGTCTGAATAGGTAACCCATACCTTCTACTGTAGTAGCATGTCTGAACAGGTAACCCATACCTTTCTACTGTAGTAGCATGTTTGAACAGGTAACCCATACCTTTCTACTGTAGTAGCATGTCTGAACAGGTAACCCATACCTTTCTACTGTAGTAGCATGTCTGAACAGGTAATCCATACCTTTCTACTGTAGTAGCATGTCTGAACAGGTAACCCATACCTTTCTACTGTAGTAACATGTCTGAACAGGTAACCCATACCTTTCTACTGTAGTAACATGTCTGAACAGGTAACCCATACCTTTCTACTGTAGTGGCATGTCTGAACAGGTAACCCATACCTTTCTACTGTAGTAGCATGTCTGAACAGGTAACCCATACCTTTCTACTGTAGTAGCATGTCTGAACAGCTAACCCATACCTTTCTACTGTAGTAGCATGTCTGAACAGGTAACCCATACGTGTCTACTGTAGTAGCATGTCTGAACAGGTAACCCATACCTTTCTACTGTAGTAGCATGTCTGAACAGGTAACCCATACCTTTCTACTGTAGTAGCTAGCTACTGCTGGGTTAGATTATTTCCCGCCAAATATCCTTTTAGAAAAAAACGTATGAAGTATGTATAATGCCTACAATGTGTTTGTTACGCCTACAATTATATTTATTTGAAGTACGTTGTAATATCTTATAATCTACTTTCATTGTTTAATTACATTGATTTTTAGTTATTACATTATTATATACATTATTATTTTAGTATACCACTTCTGAGGGGATTTTAGTCTCTGACTGGTCAGCTGTGGAGTGGCCGCAGCCTACACTAATACCCAGCCTGACTATATTAGACAGAGCTTTTCATCAAAGGTAAATGAGAGTGGAATAATTTCCCTTTGGCTGTGAGTCCTTAGTACTAATCGTGGCTTGGAGAGAGAAACACAAACACAACCCAGAGGAATAACTGACAAATGGGAGGGATAAATGGCGCTTTAATCAGCTTCAAACCTTAATTTGAAGGATTTCACACACGCACGCCACGCACGCCACTCATGCCATGCACGCAAACAGGCAGGCAGCCACAGGCTCACACACACACCCGAACACACACACATATGTTAATTCCTGAATTACATTTTTTATCTGATTAATTACTCTGTGATGAAAGGATTAGCTACTAGATTTCCTGCTGACTCAGCCAGGCCACCCGTGATACAAGGCAGTATTCAATGTCCATCCATGTCTGAGGAAGTCAGGAAATTACGTGGGAACTGGCCACTAGGGGCAACATTGAGTGTTGTTACCTTCATGTAGGTTTGGGGTCTTGCTAGGGCGTCGCGGAAAGAGGGGGTCATGGCGCTAGAGCGTTTTGGCGCTAGGGCGTCGTGGCTCTAAGGTGTCGTGCGCTAGGGCGTTGTGGCGCTTGGCGTCGTGGCGCTAGGGCGTCGTGGCGCTAGGGCGTCGTGGCTCTAGGGCGTCATGGCGCTAGGGCGTCGTGGCTCTAGGGCGTCGTGGCTCTAAGGTGTCATGCGCTAGGGCGTCGTGGCACTTGGGCGTCATGGCACTAGGGCATCGTGGCTCTAGGGCGTCGTGGCTCTAAAGCATTGTGGCTCTAGGGCGTTGTGGCTCTAGGGCGTTGTAGCTCTAAGGCGTTGTGCGCTAGGGCTTTGTGGCTCTAGGGTGTTGTGGCGCTAGGACATTGTGGTGGTAGGCGTTGTGGCTCTAGGGCTTTGTGGCGCCAGGGCGTTGTGGCGCTTGGGCGTTGTGGTGCAGAATTAAGTGATATGACATGCTATTCTATAAAATAATTTATCCGTAATTAATATCACCTGATTGAGCTAATCATGTAAATGTATTTAACTAGAGATTCAGGGCACCACGTAAGAATATTTATAGAGCTGTTATCTTCCGAATAAACTCTTAAAGACCTAGTAATATTTTACATCAATAGCAGTCCATATCAATTAATACCTTAATTCAGTCTCATCTGAAAGTTGTAAATTCTTGGTTATCTGCATGAACCCTGGCAAACAATTTGAATCAGCAATACAAAATTGTGTTTAATTGTTTATTTACTAAATACCTAACTAATCACACAGAATTACACATAAACATATTTAAATCATAACTTGAGTACAAATTACGTCATAAAGGAAAACATCCCTAGCAGGCGGAACAGATATGACAGTTGGTTACACAAAGGAAAAGAGGCTGGGTTTGAGTGAAAGAGCGGGAAGACTGAGGAACACAGGGACGAAGCTGGGCTATCGTAAATACAGTGTCTTATTTATTCTAACATTACCGCCCATTAGGAAAATGCAATAAATATTTACTCTGAGCTTCAGTAGGTTGGTGGTGGATGGAAGGCCGTGTTGCCAAACGGAGTCCTCTGTCCTTTGAAGAATGTCTCTGGTGGTCAATTGGATAAGTTGTAGTAACGTCGTTGTGTGATAGATGGGATACTCTGTCTGTTCCTTCTTAACCCTCGTTTTCAGCAGCTGTTGCCAACTCAACGGCTAGGAGGTATCACTTCTGTAGTGAATAAGAGTTCAAAGTTCATACCATTCTCAACCAAAGCTCACGCTGATGTTGGCTTCATTCTGTAGTTATTATCTGAACCATTCTGACATAGGACCGTCGTCCTCACATCATCGGAACAGGAAGTTATGTTGTCGTCAAGAGCTCATATAGGAAGGGAGAGAAGGGCGTGTTTGAAAAGTTTTATAACCCTTGTCCCTTCACAGCGGAGGGCCACTGATTAAGCAGAGCCCTACCTTATGAAAACCCAAATCTCACATTTTAGAAGCTAAATTCACATTTAATTTCTTCCCATCACAAATTATTTCATATTCAAACATTTAAATTGAACAACAATGAATCCAATAACTCTGATGTGTAGACTTTCCACTGTAGAGTTTATGTCATCTTATCATTGATGAGAATGTCTCAGATGACAACCGAACTGACATCATATTCATTAAGTACCACCGCATATGTTCAATTGATCGGATTACCAAAATATAGTTAATTTCCCCCCACCTTCTGATGTTCCCAGAATCTCTATGCTAACCAAGGGTTTTGCAAATGTAACCTAATTAGTGTAGAGAGAGGAAAAAGGGGGGAAGAGGTATTTATGACTGTCATAAACCTACCCCCCAGGCCAACGTTATGACACTACTGACCATGCTACTGACCAGGCTACTGACCAGGCTGCTGACCAGGCTACTGATTAGGCAACTGACCAGGCTACTGACCAGGCTACCGACCAGGCTACTTTGCTACTTTCCATTGACACAATTGATGCCTTAACCAATTGCGTTACCGCTAAAACCAGCTTTTGGTGAGTCTTCATTATCTCCAGTAGCGCTGATTGAAACTGACACATTGGCGCAAGTTTTTAAGTACAAACCTAAAATATCTCCAACCTTCCAACCAATCTTGCCTGATATAAGACACCTACATGACCAACCCTTTTGACAAGGTTTTGTAAAATCGAGCTTTTACAAGTTGATCGCCAGCCGAAAAATAGAGCCCACTATGCAAAATGTCAACATGGGAAATGACTGATCATTATTTCACTTCTCAGTGGCCTTCAGAGAGAAAGGAGGGCGTTGGATGGATAGGATCCCCAAATAACTCAAAGCCCCCCCAAGCAGACCTGGAATCAAATAATATTTGACATTTTTCAAATCGTTTTAGCGTTTGCTTTAGCCTACATGGGGTTCAACAAGAGAGGCAGGGTTTGCACTTTTGTGAGTATTCAATTGGTTCCATGAGAGGAGGGAGGTGTACTCTCTCTCTCCTCTCTGGCCTCAGTCCTCATTTTGTTTGGAGACTGTAATCAATGCCTCCTTTCTTCTCGTCCTCTTTTATTTTCTTCGTATGAGCTTTCAATCCTCACTGTATATTTGACAGTTTAGTTTGGACTATTATTTTGACAGCAGTTTTTATTTTATGCGCGAGACGCGCGAGAGAAAAAGGAAAATACATTTTTGTCAAAGTTGTTCAAGTATCCAAGAAAACAACGTCAGACTCAGCACCTAGCTGGAAAGAGACGTATTCACTGTCTTTCAATATTGGTCTTGTTTCAAATCTTTCTAATTCTTTTGAACGTGGACTGAACAAACATTTGTGTTGTAATTGATGTTCTGACGTTATTAGCTTGTAGCCTAGCTAAACTCTTTGTGCTGGCTATTATAAGTTAATCTTGCGCCACATTAGCAAGCTATTAGCACATAATATAAACTATTTGGGCAGAAATTCTCAAGCATATTGATGCATTTGATGTATGAAGCGTGCTAATATAAAGCTGGGTAAAAGTGTATTATTTGTGGACTATATTGTTCCTATTGGAAGAGCATTTTTGGTTTGTTTCTCCATCAGCTATTCCGGTGTGCTTACGGAAATGCTACCGCATTAAACTTTCATGAGCCATCAGTTTGAGAGTTGACCATTCATTCAGCTGGGGATGACACACACTCCTCCACTCTCAATCCTCTTCTCTCCTCTCAGTCCTCTCCTCTCAGTCCAGCACTCTCAGTTCTCTCTTCTCAGTCCTCCCCTCTACTCTGTCCTCTCCTTTCAGTCCTCTTATCTACTCTCAGTCCTCTCCACCCCTCTCAGTCCTCTCATCTACTCTGTCCTCTCATCCCCTCTCAGTCCTCTCTTCTACCCTGTCCTCTCCTCTCAGTCCTCTCATCTACTCTCAGTTCTCTCCTTTCAGTCCTCTCAAATACTCTCAGCCCTCTCCTCTCAGTCCTCCCCTTTCAGTCCTCTCCTCTCCTCTCAGTTCTCTCCTCTCATCCCTTCTCAGTCCTCTCCTCTCTCCTTTCCTCTCCTCCCCTCTCAGTCCTCTCTTCTCCAATGAGCCATCCCCCCTTTTTGCAGGTCAAACCATTCCTTATTGATTGGGTTTGTGATTGACATCCCCTCAGTGAACCAAACCACTCCCTATCGACCGGGGGGGGGGGGGGGGGGGGGTATTGACAGCGGTCAAACTATCTGACTGGCGGAGCTTAACAAAACAGCCAGGCTGAAATTTACTGCAAAACAATTACATGTTGTCTGCATGTCAGCACACACACACACACACACACACACACACACACACACACACACACACACACACACACACACACACACACACACCCCTCTGATTCCACACTCGTCGATGGGGGTCTTGACAAAGGCCTCTCGCGTTTTACAGATGATTTCCAGGCTGTTTCAATTTGTTCATTCCCCAGCCCATATACAGGCTGGTACAAAATGGTAACAGTTGGTCAATAACACCGTTTTAACCAAGCCTGATTGAACTGGTCTAATAAGTTAAGATGGGGAGGAAAATCCATATAGTCTTTACTCAACCAGTCCTTCCTAAATTGAGAGACCATAACCCAGTGTAGTTCCCATTAGTCAAGGGTAGTATGAGGAAGGTCAAATAGCCTGTATTAGCATACACTAGCCTGCATGTGTATGTTTAGAATCACAAGAGATAAATTCAACACTATTTTGGTCCCATTTTAGTGATTGGTGTTAAAATGTGTGGACTCAAAACAACTAAAGCCTTTGTCACGATCGTCGTAAGAAGCGGACCAAAACGCAGCATTTTAACGGATGACGAAAACACAAAGTAAACTGAACAAAACAAGAAATGAACAACGACCGTGATGCTATACACAAACTGTGCTGACACAAACAACTAACATAGACAATCACCCACAACCCACAATGACAAAACAGGCTACCTAAATATGGTTCCCAATCAGAGACAACGACTAACACCTGCCTCTGATTGAGAACCATATCAGGCCAAACATAGAAATAGACAAACTAGACACACAACATAGAATGCCCACCCAGCTCACTGTCCTGACCACCACTAAAACAAGGAAAACACAAAAGACAGGCTTATTTAATCAGTTCTTAATGTGTCACCTTAAGGTGTTTTGAAATATGATATCAATCACTGTTTAAAGCCAATTATTATGAAAATAGCCAACACTTCCACCTCACAGACCATCTGTATTTAGAACGTCTGTCAGAGTAGAGAAAAACACAGACCTTGAAGACGACTGACATGGTGTCAACTGGAACGACGATCTCACTAACGGTTGCTAGAAACTCAACCACGTACAGATTGATTTAGTTTATAAAAATGTCCATTTCTTATCTTTGTGTAGCATGACATCAAGGCCAATCAATGTACATGCAAAAAAAAAAAAAAAAAAACATTTAAAAAAATCTACCTGCAACAGAGCATGCTGGGAAATATGACAATGAGGTCCCTCCCAGATATGTGGATAACTCCATAGATTTAAAATACCTGTCTCTGGTTACTCTGGAGTTAAAAGTACTCCGTCAGTGAGGGCTCCGATGAATCGGTAGCTGTCTGTGTGTGTGTGTGTGTGTGTGTGTGTGTGTGTGTGTGTGTGTGTGTGTGTGTGTGTGTGTGTGTGTGTGTGTGTGTGTGTGTGTGTGTGTGTGTGTGTGTGTGTGTGTGTGTGTGTGTGTGTGTGTGTGTGTGTGTGTGTATACAGTGGGGCAAAAAGGTATTTAGTCAGCCACCAATTGTGCAAGTTCTCCCACTTAAAAAGATGAGAGAGGCCTGTAATTTTCATCATAGGTACACTTCAACTATGATAGACAAAATGAGGGAAAAATCCATAAAATCACATTGTAGGATTTTTAATGAATTTATTTGCAAAATATGGTGGAAAATAAGTATTTGGTCAATAACAAAAGTTATGTGTTAAGAGGAAGATTCCAGACCAGCCATCTGTGTTATGAGTAGAACTCCAAACCAGTAATCTGTGTTACGAGGAGGATTCCAGACCAGTAATCTGTGTAATGAGGAGGATTCCAGACCAGTCATCTGTGTTGTTTGGAGGATTCCAGACCAGTCATCTGTATTATGAGGAGGATTCCAGACCAGTCATCTGTGTTATGAGGAGGATTCCAGACCAGTCATCTGTGTTATGAGGAGGATTCCAGAACAGTCATCTATGTAATGAGGAGGATTCCAGACCAGTCCTCTGTGTTATGAGGAGGATTCCAGACCAGTCATCTGTGTAATCAGGAGGATTCCAGACCAGTCATCTGTGTTAAGAGGAGGATTCCAGACCAGCCATCTGTGTTATGAGGAGAATTCCATACCAGTCATCTGTGTTATGAGGAGGATTCCAGACCAGTCCTCTGTGTTTTGAGGAGGATTCCCAACCAGTCTTCTGTGTTATGAGGAGTATTCCAGACCAGTCCTCTTTGTTATGAGGAGGATTCCAGTCCAGTCCTCTGTGTTATGAGGAGGATTCCAGACCAGTTTTCTGTGTAATGAGGAGCATTCCAGACCCGTCATCTGTGTAATGAGGAGGATTCCAGATAAGCCATCTGTGTTATGAGGAGAATTCCATACCAGTCATCTGTGTTATGAGGAGGATTCCAGACCAGTCATCTATGTAATGAGGAGGATTCCAGACCAGTCATCTGTGTTGTTTGGAGGATTCCAGACCAGTCATCTGTATTATGAGGAGGATTCCAGACCAGTCATCTGTGTTATGAGGAGGATTCCAGACCAGTCATCTGTGTTATGAGGAGGATTCCAGACCAGTCATCTATGTAATGAGGAGGATTCCAGACCAGTCCTCTGTGTTATGAGGAGGATTCCAGACCAGTCATCTGTGTAATCAGGAGGATTCCAGACCAGTCATCTGTGTTAAGAGGAGGATTCCAGACCAGCCATCTGTGTTATGAGGAGAATTCCATACCAGTCATCTGTGTTATGAGGAGGATTCCAGACCAGTCCTCTGTGTTTTGAGGAGGATTCCCAACCAGTCTTCTGTGTTTTGAGGAGGATTCCAGACCAGTCATCTGTGTTATGAGGAGGATTCCAGACCAGTCCTCTGTGTTAAGGGGAGGATTCCAGACCATTTATATGTGTTATGAGGAGGATTCCAGACCAGTCTTCTGTGTTTTGAGGAGGATTCCAGACCAGTCATCTGTGTTATGAGGAGGATTCCAGACCAGTCATCTGTGTTATGAGGAGGATTCCAGACCAGTCATCTGTGTAATGAGGAGGATTCCAGATAAGCCATCTGTGTTATGAGGAGAATTCCATACCAGTCATCTGTGTTATGAGGAGGATTCCAGACCAGTCATCTATGTAATGAGGAGGATTCCAGACCAGTCATCTGTGTTGTTTGGAGGATTCCAGACCAGTCATCTGTATTATGAGGAGGATTCCAGACCAGTCATCTGTGTTATGAGGAGGATTCCAGACCAGTCATCTGTGTTATGAGGAGGATTCCAGACCAGTCATCTATGTAATGAGGAGGATTCCAGACCAGTCCTCTGTGTTATGAGGAGGATTCCAGACCAGTCATCTGTGTAATCAGGAGGATTCCAGACCAGTCATCTGTGTTAAGAGGAGGATTCCAGACCAGCCATCTGTGTTATGAGGAGAATTCCATACCAGTCATCTGTGTTATGAGGAGGATTCCAGACCAGTCCTCTGTGTTTTGAGGAGGATTCCCAACCAGTCTTCTGTGTTTTGAGGAGGATTCCAGACCAGTCATCTGTGTTATGAGGAGGATTCCAGACCAGTCCTCTGTGTTAAGGGGAGGATTCCAGACCATTTATATGTGTTATGAGGAGGATTCCAGACCAGTCTTCTGTGTTTTGAGGAGGATTCCAGACCAGTCATCTGTGTTATGAGGAGGATTCCAGACCAGTCATCTGTGTTATGAGGAGGATTCCAGACCAGTCATCTGTGTTATGAGGAGGATTCCAGACCAGTCATCTGTGTTATGAGGAGGATTCCAGACCAGTCATCTGTGCTACGAGGAGAATTCCAGACCAGTCCTCTGTGTTATGAGGAGGATTCCAGACCAGTCATCTGTGTTATGAGGAGGATTCCAGACCAGTCATTTGTGTAATCAGGAGGATTCCAGACCAGTCATCTGTGTTAAGAGGAGGATTCCAGACCAGCCATCTGTGTTACGAGGAGAATTCCATACCAGTCATCTGTGTTATGAGGAGGATTCCAGACCAGTCCTCTGTGTTTTGAGGAGGATTCCCAACCAGTCTTCTGTGTTTTGAGGAGGATTCCAGACCAGTCATCTGTGTTATGAGGAGGATTCCAGACCAGTCCTCTGTGTTATGGGGAGGATTCCAGACCAGCCATCTGTGTTATGAGGAGAATTCCATACCAGTCATCTGTGTTATGAGGAGGATTCCAGACCAGTCCTCTGTGTTTTGAGGAGGATTCCCAACCAGTCTTCTGTGTTTTGAGGAGGATTCCAGACCAGTCATCTGTGTTATGAGGAGGATTCCAGACCAGTCCTCTGTGTTATGGGGAGGATTCCAGACCATTTATATGTGTTATGAGGAGGATTCCAGACCAGTCTTCTGTGTTTTGAGGAGGATTCCAGACCAGTCATCTGTGTTATGAGGAGGATTCCAGACCAGTCATCTGTGTTATGAGGAGGATTCCAGACCAGTCATCTGTGTTATGAGGAGGATTCCAGACCAGTCATCTGTGTTATGAGGAGGATTCCAGACCAGTCATCTGTGTTATGAGGAGGATTCCAGACCAGTCCTCTGTGTTATGGGGAGGATTCCAGACCATTTATATGTGTTATGAGGAGGATTCCAGACCAGTCTTCTGTGTTTTGAGGAGGATTCCAGACCAGTCATCTGTGTTATGAGGAGGATTCCAGACCAGTCATCTGTGTTATGAGGAGGATTCCAGACCAGTCATCTGTGTTATGAGGAGGATTCCAGACCAGTCATCTGTGTTATGAGGAGGATTCCAGACCAGTCATCTGTGCTACGAGGAGAATTCCAGACCAGTCCTCTGTGTTATGAGGAGGATTCCAGACCAGTCATCTGTGTTATGAGGAGGATTCCAGACCAGCCATCTGTGTTATGAGGAGAATTCCATACCAGTCATCTGTGTTATGAGGAGGATTCCAGACCAGTCCTCTGTGTTTTGAGGAGGATTCCCAACCAGTCTTCTGTGTTATGAGGAGGATTCCAGACCAGTTTTCTGTGTAATGAGGAGCATTCCAGACCCGTCATCTGTGTAATGAGGAGGATTCCAGTCCAGTCATCTGTGTTATTGGGAGGTTTCCAGACCAGTCATCTGTGTAATGAGGAGGATTCCAGACCATTCCGATGTGTTATGAGGATTCCAGACCAGTCCTCTGTGTTATGGGGAGGATTCCAGACCATTTATATGTGTTATGAGGAGGATTCCAGACCAGTCTTCTGTATTATGAGGAGGATTCCAGACCATTCCGATGTGTTATGAGGATTCCAGACCAGTCCTCTGTGTTATGGGGAGGATTCCAGACCATTTATATGTGTTATGAGGAGGATTCCAGACCACTCTTCTGTGTTTTGAGGAGGATTCCAGACCAGTCATCTGTGTTATGAGGAGGATTCCAGACCAGTCATCTGTGTTATGAGGAGGATTCCAGACCAGTCATCTGTGTTATGAGGAGGATTCCAGACCAGTCATCTGTGTTATGAGGAGGATTCCAGACCAGTCATCTGTGCTACGAGGAGAATTCCAGACCAGTCCTCTGTGTTATGAGGAGGATTCCAGACCAGTCATCTGTGTTATGAGGAGGATTCCAGACCAGTCATCTGTGTAATCAGGAGGATTCCAGACCAGTCATCTGTGTTAAGAGGAGGATTCCAGACCAGCCATCTGTGTTATGAGGAGAATTCCATACCAGTCATCTGTGTTATGAGGAGGATTCCAGACCAGTCCTCTGTGTTTTGAGGAGGATTCCCAACCAGTCTTCTGTGTTATGAGGAGTATTCCAGACCAGTCCTCTTTGTTATGAGGAGGATTCCAGTCCAGTCCTCTGTGTTATGAGGAGGATTCCAGACCAGTTTTCTGTGTAATGAGGAGCATTCCAGACCCGTCATCTGTGTAATGAGGAGGATTCCAGTCCAGTCATCTGTGTTATTGGGAGGTTTCCAGACCAGTCATCTGTGTAATGAGGAGGATTCCAGACCATTCCGATGTGTTATGAGGATTCCAGACCAGTCCTCTGTGTTATGGGGAGGATTCCAGACCATTTATATGTGTTATGAGGAGGATTCCAGACCAGTCTTCTGTATTATGAGGAGGATTCCAGACCATTCCGATGTGTTATGAGGATTCCAGACCAGTCCTCTGTGTTATGGGGAGGATTCCAGACCATTTATATGTGTTATGAGGAGGATTCCAGACCAGTCTTCTGTGTTTTGAGGAGGATTCCAGACCAGTCATCTGTGTTATGAGGAGGATTCCAGACCAGTCATCTGTGTTTCGAGGAGGATTCCAGACCTGACATCTGTGTTACGAGGAGGATTCCAGACCTATCATCTGTGTTATGAGGAGTATTCCAGACCAGTCCCCTGTGTTATGAGGAGGGATTCCAGACCAGTCATCTATGTTATGAGGAGGATTCCAGACTAGTCCTATGTGTTACGAGGATAATTCCAGACCAGTCCTCTGTGTTACGAGGAGGATTCCAGACCAGTCATCTGTGTTATGAGGAAGATTCCCGGAACAGTCATCTGTGTTAAGTTTTAGGATTCCAGACCAGTCATCTGTGTTAAGAGGAGGATTCCAGACCAGTCATCTGTGTTTTGGGGACGATTCCAGACCAGTCATCTTTGTAATTGAGATGGATTCTTGACCAGTCATCTGTGTTTTGGGGAGAATACCAGACCAGTCATCTGTGTTAAGAGGAGGATTCCAGACCAGCCATCTGTGTTATGAGGATAATTCAAAACCAGTCCTTTGTGTTATGAGGAGGATTCCAGACCAGTCATCTGTGTTATGAGTAGAACTCCAGACCAGTCATCTGTGTTATGAGTAGAACTCCAGACCAGTCCTCTGTGTTATGAGGATAATTCCAGACCAGTCCTTTGTGTTATGAGGAGGATTCCAGACCAGTCATCTGTGTTATGAGTAGAACTCCAGACCAGTCATCTGTGTTGTGAGGAGGATTCCAGACTAGTCCTCTGTGTTACGAGGATAATTCCAGACCAGTCCTCTGTGTTACGAGGAGGATTCCAGACCATTTATATGTGTTATGAGGAGGATTCCAGACCAGTCTTCTGTGTTTTGAGGAGGATTCCAGACCAGTCATCTGTGTTATGAGGAGGATTCCAGACCAGTCATCTGTGTTTCGAGAAGGATTCCAGACCAGTCATCTGTGTTATGAGGAGGATTCCAGACCAGTCATCTGTGTTATGAGGAGGATTCCAGACCAGTCATCTGTGTTATGAGGAGGATTCCAGACCAGTCATCTGTGTTATGAGGAGGATTCCAGACCAGTCATCTGTGCTACGAGGAGAATTCCAGACCAGTCCTCTGTGTTATGAGGAGGATTCCAGACCAGTCATCTGTGTTATGAGGAGGATTCCAGACCAGTCATCTGTGTAATCAGGAGGATTCCAGACCAGTCATCTGTGTTAAGAGGAGGATTCCAGACCAGCCATCTGTGTTATGAGGAGAATTCCATACCAGTCATCTGTGTTATGAGGAGGATTCCAGACCAGTCCTCTGTGTTTTGAGGAGGATTCCCAACCAGTCTTCTGTGTTATGAGGAGTATTCCAGACCAGTCCTCTTTGTTATGAGGAGGATTCCAGTCCAGTCCTCTGTGTTATGAGGAGGATTCCAGACCAGTTTTCTGTGTAATGAGGAGCATTCCAGACCCGTCATCTGTGTAATGAGGAGGATTCCAGACCAGTCATCTGTGTTATGAGGAGGATTCCAGACCAGTCATCTGTGTTATGAGGAGGATTCCAGACCAGTCATCTGTGCTACGAGGAGAATTCCAGACCAGTCCTCTGTGTTATGAGGAGGATTCCAGACCAGTCATCTGTGTTATGAGGAGGATTCCAGACCAGTCATCTGTGTAATCAGGAGGATTCCAGACCAGTCATCTGTGTTAAGAGGAGGATTCCAGACCAGCCATCTGTGTTATGAGGAGAATTCCATACCAGTCATCTGTGTTATGAGGAGGATTCCAGACCAGTCCTCTGTGTTTTGAGGAGGATTCCCAACCAGTCTTCTGTGTTATGAGGAGTATTCCAGACCAGTCCTCTTTGTTATGAGGAGGGATTCCAGACCAGTCATCTATGTTATGAGGAGGATTCCAGAGTAGTCCTATGTGTTACGAGGATAATTCCAGACCAGTCCTCTGTGTTACGAGGAGGATTCCAGACCAGTCATCTGTGTTATGAGGAAGATTCCCGGAGAAGTCATCTGTGTTAAGTGGAGGATTCCAGACCAGTCATCTGTGTTAAGAGGAGGATTCCAGACCAGTCATCTGTGTTTTGGGGACGATTCCAGACCAGTCATCTTTGTAATTGAGATGGATTCTTGACCAGTCATCTGTGTTTTGGGGAGAATACCAGACCAGTCATCTGTGTTAAGAGGAGGATTCCAGACCAGCCATCTGTGTTATGAGGATAATTCAAAACCAGTCCTTTGTGTTATGAGGAGGATTCCAGACCAGTCATCTGTGTTATGAGTAGAACTCCAGACCAGTCATCTGTGTTATGAGTAGAACTCCAGACCAGTCCTCTGTGTTATGAGGATAATTCCAGACCAGTCCTTTGTGTTATGAGGAGGATTCCAGACCAGTCATCTGTGTTATGAGTAGAACTCCAGACCAGTCATCTGTGTTGTGAGGAGGATTCCAGACTAGTCCTCTCTGTTACGAGGATAATTCCAGACCAGTCCTCTGTGTTACGAGGAGGATTCCAGACCAGTCATCTGTGTTATGAGGAGGATTCCAGACCAGTCCTCTGTGTTATGAGTAGGATTCCAGACCAGTTCTCTGTGTTATCAGGACGATTCCAGACAAGTCATCTCTGTTACGAGGAGGATTTCTGACCAGTCCTCATTTATGAGGATGATTCCAGACCAGTCATCTGTGTTACGAGGAGGATTCCAGACCAGTCATCTGTGTTACGAGGAGGATTCCAGACCAGTCATCTGTGTTATGAAGAGGATTCCAGACCAGTCATCTGTGTTACGAGGAGGATTCCAGACCAGTTATCTATATTATGAAGAGGATTCCAGACCAGTCATCTGTGTTACGAGGAGGATTCCAGACCAGTTATCAATATTATGAGGATGATTCCAGACCAGTCACCTGTGTTATGAGGAGGATTCCAGACCAGTTATCTGTGTTATGAGGAGGATTCCAGACCTGACATATGTGTTATGAGGAGGATTCCAGACCAGTCATCTGTATTATGAGGAGGATTCCAGACCATTCCGATGTGTTATGAGGATTCCAGACCAGTCCTATGTGTTTGAAGAGGATTCCAGACCAGTCCTCTGTGTTATGGGGAGGATTCCAGACCATTTATATGTGTTATGAGGAGGATTCCAGACCAGTCTTCTGTGTTTTGAGGAGGATTCCAGACCAGTCATCTGTGTTATGAGGAGGATTCCAGACCAGTCATCTGTGTTTCGAGGAGGATTCCAGACCTGACATCTGTGTTACGAGGAGGATTCCAGACCTATCATCTGTGTTATGAGGAGTATTCCAGACCAGTCCCCTGTGTTATGAGGAGGGATTCCAGACCAGTCATCTATGTTATGAGGAGGATTCCAGAGTAGTCCTATGTGTTACGAGGATAATTCCAGACCAGTCCTCTGTGTTACGAGGAGGATTCCAGACCAGTCATCTGTGTTATGAGGAAGATTCCCGGAACAGTCATCTGTGTTAAGTGGAGGATTCCAGACCAGTCATCTGTGTTAAGAGGAGGATTCCAGACCAGTCATCTGTGTTTTGGGGACAATTCCAGACCAGTCATCTTTGTAATTGAGATGGATTCTTGACCAGTCATCTGTGTTTTGGGGAGAATACCAGACCAGTCATCTGTGTTAAGAGGAGGATTCCAGACCAGCCATCTGTGTTATGAGGATAATTCAAAACCAGTCCTTTGTGTTATGAGGAGGATTCCAGACCAGTCATCTGTGTTATGAGTAGAACTCCAGACCAGTCATCTGTGTTATGAGTAGAAATCCAGACCAGTCCTCTGTGTTATGAGGATAATTCCAGACCAGTCCTTTGTGTTATGAGGAGGATTCCAGACCAGTCATCTGTGTTATGAGTAGAACTCCAGACCAGTCATCTGTGTTGTGAGGAGGATTCCAGACTAGTCCTCTCTGTTACGAGGATAATTCCAGACCAGCCCTCTGTGTTACGAGGAGGATTCCAGACCAGTCATCTGTGTTATGAGGAGGATTCCAGACCAGTCCTCTGTGTTATGAGTAGGATTCCAGACCAGTTCTCTGTGTTATCAGGAAGATTCCAGACAAGTCATCTCTGTTACGAGGAGGATTTCTGACCAGTCCTCATTTATGAGGAGGATTCCAGACCAGTCATCTGTGTTACGAGGAGGATTCCAGACCAGTCATCTGTGTTACGAGGAGGATTCCAGACCAGTCATCTGTGTTATGAAGAGGATTCCAGACCAGTCATCTGTGTTACGAGGAGGATTCCAGACCAGTTATCTATATTATGAAGAGGATTCCAGACCAGTCATCTGTGTTACGAGGAGGATTCCAGACCAGTTATCTATATTATGAGGATGATTCCAGACCAGTCATCTGTGCTACGAGGAGAATTCCAGACCAGTCCTCTGTGTTATGAGGAGGATTCCAGACCAGTCATCTGTGTTATGAGGAGGATTCCAGACCAGTCATCTGTGTAATCAGGAGGATTCCAGACCAGTCATCTGTGTTAAGAGGAGGATTCCAGACCAGCCATCTGTGTTATGAGGAGAATTCCATACCAGTCATCTGTGTTATGAGGAGGATTCCAGACCAGTCCTCTGTGTTTTGAGGAGGATTCCCAACCAGTCTTCTGTGTTATGAGGAGTATTCCAGACCAGTCCTCTTTGTTATGAGGAGGATTCCAGTCCAGTCCTCTGTGTTATGAGGAGGATTCCAGACCAGTTTTCTGTGTAATGAGGAGCATTCCAGACCCGTCATCTGTGTAATGAGGAGGATTCCAGACCAGTCATCTGTGTTATGAGGAGGATTCCAGACCAGTCATCTGTGTTATGAGGAGGATTCCAGACCAGTCATCTGTGCTACGAGGAGAATTCCAGACCAGTCCTCTGTGTTATGAGGAGGATTCCAGACCAGTCATCTGTGTTATGAGGAGGATTCCAGACCAGTCATCTGTGTAATCAGGAGGATTCCAGACCAGTCATCTGTGTTAAGAGGAGGATTCCAGACCAGCCATCTGTGTTATGAGGAGAATTCCATACCAGTCATCTGTGTTATGAGGAGGATTCCAGACCAGTCCTCTGTGTTTTGAGGAGGATTCCCAACCAGTCTTCTGTGTTATGAGGAGTATTCCAGACCAGTCCTCTTTGTTATGAGGAGGGATTCCAGACCAGTCATCTATGTTATGAGGAGGATTCCAGAGTAGTCCTATGTGTTACGAGGATAATTCCAGACCAGTCCTCTGTGTTACGAGGAGGATTCCAGACCAGTCATCTGTGTTATGAGGAAGATTCCCGGAGAAGTCATCTGTGTTAAGTGGAGGATTCCAGACCAGTCATCTGTGTTAAGAGGAGGATTCCAGACCAGTCATCTGTGTTTTGGGGACGATTCCAGACCAGTCATCTTTGTAATTGAGATGGATTCTTGACCAGTCATCTGTGTTTTGGGGAGAATACCAGACCAGTCATCTGTGTTAAGAGGAGGATTCCAGACCAGCCATCTGTGTTATGAGGATAATTCAAAACCAGTCCTTTGTGTTATGAGGAGGATTCCAGACCAGTCATCTGTGTTATGAGTAGAACTCCAGACCAGTCATCTGTGTTATGAGTAGAACTCCAGACCAGTCCTCTGTGTTATGAGGATAATTCCAGACCAGTCCTTTGTGTTATGAGGAGGATTCCAGACCAGTCATCTGTGTTATGAGTAGAACTCCAGACCAGTCATCTGTGTTGTGAGGAGGATTCCAGACTAGTCCTCTCTGTTACGAGGATAATTCCAGACCAGTCCTCTGTGTTACGAGGAGGATTCCAGACCAGTCATCTGTGTTATGAGGAGGATTCCAGACCAGTCCTCTGTGTTATGAGTAGGATTCCAGACCAGTTCTCTGTGTTATCAGGACGATTCCAGACAAGTCATCTCTGTTACGAGGAGGATTTCTGACCAGTCCTCATTTATGAGGATGATTCCAGACCAGTCATCTGTGTTACGAGGAGGATTCCAGACAAGTCATCTGTGTTACGAGGAGGATTCCAGACCAGTCATCTGTGTTATGAAGAGGATTCCAGACCAGTCATCTGTGTTACGAGGAGGATTCCAGACCAGTTATCTATATTATGAAGAGGATTCCAGACCAGTCATCTGTGTTACGAGGAGGATTCCAGACCAGTTATCAATATTATGAGGATGATTCCAGACCAGTCACCTGTGTTATGAGGAGGATTCCAGACCAGTTATCTGTGTTATGAGGAGGATTCCAGACCTGACATATGTGTTATGAGGAGGATTCCAGACCAGTCATCTGTATTATGAGGAGGATTCCAGACCATTCCGATGTGTTATGAGGATTCCAGACCAGTCCTATGTGTTTGAAGAGGATTCCAGACCTGACATCTGTGTTACGAGGAGGATTCCAGACCTATCATCTGTGTTATGAGGAGTATTCCAGACCAGTCCCCTGTGTTATGAGGAGGGATTCCAGACCAGTCATCTATGTTATGAGGAGGATTCCAGAGTAGTCCTATGTGTTACGAGGATAATTCCAGACCAGTCCTCTGTGTTACGAGGAGGATTCCAGACCAGTCATCTGTGTTATGAGGAAGATTCCCGGAACAGTCATCTGTGTTAAGTGGAGGATTCCAGACCAGTCATCTGTGTTAAGAGGAGGATTCCAGACCAGTCATCTGTGTTTTGGGGACGATTCCAGACCAGTCATCTTTGTAATTGAGATGGATTCTTGACCAGTCATCTGTGTTTTGGGGAGAATACCAGACCAGTCATCTGTGTTAAGAGGAGGATTCCAGACCAGCCATCTGTGTTATGAGGATAATTCAAAACCAGTCCTTTGTGTTATGAGGAGGATTCCAGACCAGTCATCTGTGTTATGAGTAGAACTCCAGACCAGTCATCTGTGTTATGAGTAGAACTCCAGACCAGTCCTCTGTGTTATGAGGATAATTCCAGACCAGTCCTTTGTGTTATGAGGAGGATTCCAGACCAGTCATCTGTGTTATGAGTAGAACTCCAGACCAGTCATCTGTGTTGTGAGGAGGATTCCAGACTAGTCCTCTCTGTTACGAGGATAATTCCAGACCAGTCCTCTGTGTTACGAGGAGGATTCCAGACCAGTCATCTGTGTTATGAGGAGGATTCCAGACCAGTCCTCTGTGTTATGAGTAGGATTCCAGACCAGTTCTCTGTGTTATCAGGAAGATTCCAGACAAGTCATCTCTGTTACGAGGAGGATTTCTGACCAGTCCTCATTTATGAGGAGGATTCCAGACCAGTCATCTGTGTTACGAGGAGGATTCCAGACCAGTCATCTGTGTTACGAGGAGGATTCCAGACCAGTCATCTGTGTTATGAAGAGGATTCCAGACCAGTCATCTGTGTTACGAGGAGGATTCCAGACCAGTTATCTATATTATGAAGAGGATTCCAGACCAGTCATCTGTGTTACGAGGAGGATTCCAGACCAGTTATCTGTGTTATGAGGAGGATTCCAGACCTGACATATGTGTTATGAGGAGGATTCCAGTCTAGTCCCCTGTGTTTTGAGGAGCATTTCTGACCAATCCTCTGTTATGAGGAGGATTCCAGCCCAGTCCTCTGTGTTATGAGGAGGATTCCAGCCCAGTCCTCTGTGTTATGAGGAGGATTCCAGACCAGTCATCTGTGTTACGAGGAGAATTCCAGCCCAGTCCTCTGTGTTACGAGTAGGTTTCCAGACCAGTCCTCTGCGTTATGAGGTGGTTTCCAGGCCAGTCATCTGTATTATGAGAAGGATTCCAGACCAGCCATCTCCATGCAATGGTTAGAGAAGAAGAGACAAATCCTAACAGATGAAGGGACAGGGGCCTGGTGAATAAATGATGTTTGTTGTAGCTCCCTGGGGCTAAGAGAAATGATTAGGTTGTTCAACGAGGGCTGTTTGTGTGCACAGTGGGATTGAAAATGTCTGAACAATATAAAATCCAAAAGCTAGCGACACTAAAGGGACTAAAAATGCGATAATATGATTATATTTCTATTGATGTTACCTCGAAGAGACACCAAACAAGCATAACATCTGATGTAAACGGATTTAGAAACAGTTCTAGCTACGTACCTCAGTTACAGCTCCACTGTGACAGAGGCAGTCATGCAAAGGAGGCTGTCGGGAGGACCTGCTGAAGGACAGAGATCAATTATAGGACCTGCTGAAGGACAGAGATCATTTATAGGACCTGCTGAAAGACAGTTAATTTATAGGAGCTGCTGAAGACAGAGATCATTTATAGGAGCTGCTGAAGGACAGAGGTCATTTATAGGAGCTGCTGAAGACAGAGATCATTTATAGGAGCTGCTGAAGACAGAGATCATTTATAGGAGCTGCTGAAGACAGAGATCATTTATAGGAGCTACTCAAGGACAGAGATCATTTATAGGAGCTGCTGAAGACAGAGATCATTTATAGGACCTGCTGAAGGACAGAGATCATTTATAGGACCTGCTGAAGGACAGAGATAATTTATAGGACCTGCTGAAAGACAGAGATCAATTATAGGACCTGCTGAAGGACAGATATCATTTATAGGACCTGCATACTTAATTTATAGGAGCTGCTGAAGGACAGACTTCATTTATAGGAGCTGCTGAAGGACAGACTTCATTTATAGGAGCTGCTGAAGGACAGAGATCATTTATAGGACCTGCTGAAAGACAGAGATCAATTATAGGACCTGCTGAAGGACAGAGATCAATTATAGGAGCTGCTTGTTACGGTGAGTGAATGAGGACCCAAAAGCGAATTAACTTAAACAGAGCTTCTTTAATAACCAAACATAGGTAGGCTCAGATAGACCGGCAGATTCCGACAGGACAGGACAAGGTTACAGTAAACATGAAGATAGTCTGGTTCAGGCATGAAACACAACAAACAAGAATCCGACAAGGACAGGAACAGAAACAGAGAGAGATATAGGGACCTAATCAGAGGGAAAAAGGGAACAGGTGGGAAACGGGGTGAATGGGTAGTCAGAGGAGACAAGGAACAGCTGGGGGAAAGCGGGGGAGAACCTAACCTAACCTAATACGACCAGCAGAGGGAGACAGGGTGAAAGGAAAGGACAGAAAGACACAACATGACAATACATGACAGTACCCCCCCACTCACCGAGCGCCTCCTGGCGCACTCGAGGAGGAAACCTGGCGGCAACGGAGGAAATCCTCGATCAGCGCACGGTCCAGCACGTCCCGAGAGGGAACCCAACTCCTCTCCTCAGGACCGTACCCCTCCCAATCTACGAGGTACTGGTGACCACGGCCCCGAGGACGCATGTCCAAAATCCTGCGGACCCTGTAGATGGGTGCGCCCTCGACAAGGATGGGGGGGGGGGGGGGGGGGGGGGAGACGAGCGGGGGCGCGAAGAACGGGCTTGATACAGGAGACATGGAAGACCGGGTGGACGCGACGAAGGTATCGCGGAAGAAGAAGTCGAACTGCGACAGGATTAATGACCCGAGAAATACGGAACGGACCAATGAACCGCGGGGTCAACTTGCGAGAAGCCGTCTTAAGGGGAAGGTTCTGAGTGGAGAGCCAAACTCTCTGACCGCGACAATATCTAGGACTCTTAGTTCTACGCTTATTAGCAGCCCTCACAGTCTGCGTCCTATAACGGCAAAGTGCAGACCTGACCCTCTTCCAGGTGCGCTCGCAACGTTGGACAAAAGCCTGAGCGGAGGGGACGCTGGACTCGGCGAACTGAGATGAGAACAGCGGAGGCTGGTACCCGAGGCTACTCTGAAAAGGAGATAGCCCGGTCGCAGACGAAGGAAGCGAGTTGTGGGCGTATTCTGCCCAGGGGAGCTGTTCTGACCAAGACGCAGGGTTGCGAAAAGAAAGACTGCGTAAGATGCGACCAATAGTCTGATTGGCCCGTTCTGCTTGACCGTTAGACTGGGGGTGAAAGCCGGAAGAGAGACTGACGGAAGCCCCAATCAAACGGCAAAACTCCCTCCAAAATTGAGACGTGAATTGCGGACCTCTGTCCGAAACGACGTCTGACGGAAGGCCATGAATTCTGAAAACATTCTCGATGATGATTTGTGCCGTCTCTTTAGCAGAAGGAAGCTTAGCAAGGGGAATGAAATGAGCCGCCTTAGAGAACCTATCGACAACCGTAAGAATAACAGTCTTCCCCGCTGACGAAGGCAGTCCGGTGACAAAATCTAAGGCGATGTGAGACCACGGTCGAGAGGGAATGGGAAGCGGCCTGAGACGGCCGGCAGGAGGAGAGTTACCGGACTTAGTCTGCGCGCAGACCGAACAAGCAGCCACGAAACGACGCGTGCCATGCTCCCGGGTGGGCCACCAAAAACGCTGGCGAATGGAAGCAAGCGTACCCCGAACGCCAGGGTGGCCGGCTAACTTGGCAGAGTGAGCCCACTGAAGAACGGCCAGACGAGTAGGAACGGGAACGAAAAGAAGGTTCCTAGGACAAGCGCGCGGCGACGGAGTGTGAGTGAGCGCTTGCTTTACCTGCCTCTCAATTCCCCAGACAGTCAACCCGACAACACGCCCCTCAGGGAGAATCCCCTCGGGGTCAGTGGAGGCTACTGAAGAACTGAAGAGACGAGATAACGCATCAGGCTTGGTGTTCTTAGAGCCCGGACGATAAGAAATCACGAACTCGAAACGAGTGAAAAACAGCGCCCAACGTGCCTGACGCGCATTAAGTCGTTTGGCAGAACGGATGTACTCAAGGTTCTTATGGTCAGTCCAAACGACAAAAGGAACGGTCGCGCCCTCCAACCACTGTCGCCATTCGCCTAGGGCTAACCGGATGGCGAGCAGTTCGCGGTTTCCCACATCATAGTTACGTTCCGACGGCGACAGGCGATGAGAAAAATACGCGCATGGGTGGACCTTGTCGTCAGAGAGGGAGCGCTGAGAAAGAATGGCTCCCACGCCCACCTCTGACGCGTCAACCTCGACAACGAACTGTCTAGAGACGTCAGGTGTAACAAGGATAGGAGCGGATGTAAAACGATTCTTGAGGAGATCAAAAGCTCCCTGGGCGGAAACGGACCACTTAAAGCACGTCTTGACAGAAGTAAGGGCTGTGAGAGGAGCTGCCACCTGACCGAAATTACGGATGAAACGACGATAGAAGTTCGCGAAGCCGAGAAAGCGCTGCAGCTCGATGCGTGACTTAGGGGCGGGCCAATCAATGACAGCTTGGACCTTAGCGGGATCCATCTTAATGCCTTCAGCGGAAATAACAGAACCGAGAAATGTGACGGAGGAGGCATGAAAAGTGCACTTCTCAGCCTTCACAAAAAGACAATTCTCTAAAAGGCGCTGGAGGACACGTCGAACGTGCTGAACATGAATCTGGAGTGACGGTGAAAAAATCAGGATATCGTCAAGGTAAACGAAAACAAAGATGTTCAGCATGTCTCTCAGGACATCATTGACTAATGCCTGAAAGACAGCTGGAGCGTTAGCGAGGCCGAAAGGAAGAACCCGGTATTCAAAGTGCCCTAACGGAGTGTTAAACGCCGTCTTCCACTCGTCCCCCTCCCTGATGCGCACGAGATGGTAAGCGTTACGGTCCAACTTAGTGAAAAACCTGGCTCCCTGCAGGATCTCGAAGGCTGAAGACATAAGAGGAAGCGGATAACGATTCTTCACTGTTATGTCATTCAGCCCTCGATAATCTATGCAGGGGCGCAGAGACCCGTCCTTCTTCTTGACAAAAAAAAACCCCGCTCCGGCGGGAGAGGAGGAGGGGACTATGGTACCGGCGTCAAGAGCTACAGACAAATAATCCTCGAGAGCCTTACGTTCGGGAGCCGACAGAGAGTATAGTCTACCCCGGGGGGGAGTGGTTCCCGGAAGGAGATCAATACTACAATCATACGACCGGTGTGGAGGAAGAGAGGTGGCCCTGGACCGACTGAACACCGTGCGCAGATCGTGATATTCCTCCGGCACCCCTGTCAAATCACCAGGCTCCTCCTGTGAAGAAGAGACAGAGGAAACAGGAGGGATAGCAGACATTAAACATTTCACATGACAAGAGACGTTCCAGGAGAGGATAGAATTACTAGACCAATTAATGGAAGGATTATGACAAACTAGCCAGGGATGGCCCAAAACAACAGGTGTAAAAGGTGAACGAAAAATTAAAAAAGAAATGGTTTCGCTATGATTACCAGAAACAGTGAGGGTTAAAGGTAGCGTCTCACGCTGAATCCTGGGGAGAGGACTACCATCCAGGGCGAACAAGGCCGTGGACTCCCTTAACTGTCTGAGAGGAATGTCATGTTCCCGAGCCCAGGTCTCGTCCATAAAACAGCCCTCCGCCCCAGAGTCTATTAAGGCACTGCAGGAAGCTGACGAACCGGTCCAGCGTAGATGGACCGACAAGGTAGTGCAGGATCTTGAAGGAGAGTCAGGAGTAGTAGCGCTCACCAGTAGCCCTCCGCTTACTGATGAGCTCTGGCTTTTACTGGACATGAAGTGACAAAATGACCAGCAGAACCGCAATAGAGACAGAGGCGGTTGGTGATTCTCCGTTCCCTCTCTTTAGTCGAGATGCGGATACCTCCCAGCTGCATAGGCTCAGCTCCCGAGCCGGCAGAGGAAGATGGTAGTGATGCGGAGAGGGGGGCAACGGAGAGCGCGAGCTCCTTTCCACGAGCTCGGTGACGGAGATCAACCCGTCGCTCAATGCGAATAGCGAGTTCAATCAAGGAATCCACGCTGGAAGGAACCTCCCGGGAGAGAATCTCATCCTTTACCTCTGCGCGGAGACCCTCCAGAAGACGAGCGAGCAAAGCCGGCTCGTTCCAGCCACTGGAGGCGGCAAGAGTGCGAAACTCAATAGAGTAGTCTGTTATGGATCGATTGCCTTGACATAGGGAAGACAGGACCCTGGAAGCCTCCTCCCCAAAAACAGATCGATCAAAAACCCGTATCATCTCCTCCTTAAAGTCCTGATACTGGTTAGTACACTCAGCCCTTGCCTCCCAGATTGCCGTGCCCCACTCACGAGCCCGTCCAGTAAGGAGAGATATGACGTAGGCGACACGAGCAGTGCTCCTGGCGTAAGTGTTGGGCTGGAGAGAAAACACAATATCACACTGGGTGAGGAACGAGCGGCATTCAGTGGGCTCCCCAGAGTAACACGGCGGGTTATTGATTCTGGGCTCCGGAGATTCGAAGGCCCTGGAAGTGGCCGGTGGATCGAGGCGGAGATGGTGAACCTGTTCTGTGAGGTTGGAGACTTGGGTGGCCAGGGTCTCAACGGCATGTCGAGCAGCAGACAATTCCTGCTCGTGTCTGCCTAGCATCGCTCCCTGGCTCCCGACGGCTGAGTGGAGAGGATCCGAAGTCGCTGGGTCCATTCTTGGTCGGATTCTTCTGTTACGGTGAGTGAATGAGGACCCAAAAGCGAATTAACTTAAACAGAGCTTCTTTAATAACCAAACATAGGTAGGCTCAGATAGACCGGCAGATTCCGACAGGACAGGACAAGGTTACAGTAAACATGACGATAGTCTGGTTCAGGCATGAAACACAACAAACAAGAATCCGACAAGGACAGGAACAGAAACAGAGAGAGATATAGGGACCTAATCAGAGGGAAAAAGGGAACAGGTGGGAAACGGGGTGAATGGGTAGTCAGAGGAGACAAGGAACAGCTGGGGGAAAGCGGGGGAGAAAAGGTAACCTAATACGACCAGCAGAGGGAGACAGGGTGAAAGGAAAGGACAGAAAGACACAACATGACAATACATGACACTGCTGATGGACAGAGATCATTTCTGGACCTGCTGAAAGACAGAGATCAATTATAGGACCTGCTGAAGGACAGAGATAATTTATAGGACCTGCTGAAAGACAGTTAATTTATAGGAGCTGCTGAAGACAGAGATCATTTATAGGAGCTGCTGATGACATAGATCATTTATAGGAGCTACTCAAGGACAGAGATAATTTATAGGACCTGCTGAAAGACAGAGATCAATTATAGGACCTGCTAAAGGACAGAGATCATTTATAGGACCTGCTGAAGGACAGAGATCATGTATAGGACCTGCAGACTTAATTTATAGGAGCTGCTGAAGGACAGACTTCATTTATAGGAGCTGCTGAAGGACAGACTTCATTTATAGGAGCTGCTGAAGGACAGACTTCATTTCATAGGTTTCACGTCTGCTCCCGCTCTTCCCCTCTGGTGCTCGAGGGCGCCAGGCTGCCCTGCATCACGCACTCCTGCCATCATCAATTACGCACACCTGCCTTCCCTCGTCACGCGCATAAGCGATATTGGATTCACCTGGACTCACTCATCACCTGTTTATTACCTCCCCTATATAAGTCAGGTTCCCCTGCTCGGTTCCCTGCTGATGCATTGATTGTTTTTTTGTCTGTATTACTCGTGTGCTGACGCTGTTCTTGTCTCGTTCCATATTAAATGTTTGACTCCCCCGTACCTGCTTCGCCTCTCCAGTGTCATTCATTTATAGTTCACTGACACCTTCGGTGGATGCTGATCGTGTGGTCATTTACAAGAAGCCAGACCCATCCCACTCGTGTTGGAAGTTCAGAATGAGAATAGGTTTAGGTTTTCCATTATCCTGTTAGAGGTGTAGATTTTACATCTCACATTCCAGTGTTCCAATTTGTGAACGAGGGATTATTACTAATGCGGCTCTGTGCGGCCAATGGGTTTAAAGGCGGTACCATTCCGTGAGCTTTGCGGCCTATCACTTCGCGGCTGAGCCGTTGTTGCTCCTAGACGTTTTCTCGTCACAATAACGGCACTTACAGTTGACCGGGGGGGGGGGGGGGGGGGGGGGGGGTGGCAGCTCTAGCAGGGCAGAAATTTGACGAACTGACATGTTGGAAAAGTTGAAAAGTGACTGAGCTCTTCAGTAAGGGCCATTCTACCGCCAATGTTTGTCTATGGTGATTGCATGGCTGTGTGCTTGATTTTATACACCTGTCAGCAACGGGTTTGGCTGAAATAACGGAATCCACTCACTTGAAGGGGTGTCCACATACTTTGGAGTATTTAGTGTATTTAATGCATCTAATTGAGGTTGTTTGTTTTCTTGTGAAATAATTACATTTTCTCCAGTAACCTATAACAACGTAACATGCAAGTGGCAAAGGGCCAATCAGTTCATCCCGCGACAAACGACAATTGCAGAGCAGTTTCATTGTTTTTATTCAGGCGTAACTCCCACCATTCGAAGAAGCGCCAGAACTGTTCGTCGGGAGCTTCACGAAATGTGTTTCCATGGCCGAGCAGCCGCACACAAGCATAAGATCACCGTGAGCAATGCCAAGAGTCAGCTGGAGTGGTGTAAAGCTGGCCGCCATTGGAGCAGTTTATCTGGAGTGATGAATCACGCTTCACCATCTGGCAGTCTGACGGACGAATGTGGGTTTGGCGGATGACAGGAGAACTCTTACCTGCCCGAATGCATAGTGCCAACTGTGAAGTTTGGTGGAGGAGGAATAATGGTCTAGGGCTGTTTTTCATGGTTCGGGCCCCTTAGTTCCAGTGCAGTGAAATCTTAACACAAACTATGTCCCATGCACAATGTCCCTTGCACAAAGTGCAGTCCATACAGAAATTGTTTATTGTGATCAGTGGGGACTGACCTCAACCCCATCAAACACCTTCGGGATGAATTGGAGTGCCGACCGGGGAGCCAGGCCTAATCGTCCAACAATCAGTGCCCCGACCTCACTAATGCTCTTGTGGTTGAATAGAAGCAAGTCCCCGCAGCAATGTTCCAACATCTAGTGGAAAGCCTTCCCAGAGGAGTGGAGGCTGTTATAGCAGCAATGTTCCAACATCTAGTGGAAAGCCTTCCCAGAGGAGTGGAGGCTGTTATAGCAGCAATGTTCCAACATCTAGTGGAAAGCCTTCCCAGAAGAGTGGAGGCTGTTATAGCAGCAATGTTCCAACATCTAGTGGGAAACCTTCCCAGAAGAGTGGAGGCTGTTATAGCAGCAATGTTCCAACATCTAGTGGGAAACCTTCCCAGAAGAGTGGAGGCTGTTATAGCAGCAATGTTCCAACATCGAGTAGAAAGCCTTCCCAGAAGAGTGGAGGCTGTTGTAGCAGCAAAGGGGGGACCAACTCCATATTAAAGCCTTTCCAGAAGAGTGGAGGCTGTTATAGCATCAAAAGGGGGACCAACTCCATATTAAAGCCTTCCCAGAAAAGTGGAGGCTGTTATAGCGGCAAAATGGGGGACCAACTCCATATTAATGCCCATGATTTTGGAATGAGATGTTTGTCAAAGAGGTGTCCACATACTTTTGGTAATGTAGTGTATATTAGACACGCGAAGCACAGAGTTCGTTTTTCAAAAAAGAGACATTTAATATATATATTTACTCGTTCAGAAATATCCATGTCCGAAATCATAAAAATAAATAAACACAATGCGTAATCAGTTATTATGGCTCTTTGTTTGGTGAAGTAGATCTGAATATGAATGAATGATTTCTCCATAATCCACTGCAGTAAACATTAGATTGTCTTTCATTTCTCCATAATCTACTGCAGTAAACATTAGGTTGTCTTTCATTTCTCCACAATCTACTGCAGTAAACATTAGATTGTCTTTCATTTCTCCATAATCTACTGCAATAAAACATTAGATTGTCTTTCATTTCTCCATAATCTACTGCAGTAAACATTAGGTTGTCTTTCATTTCTCCATAATCTACTGCAGTAAACATTGGGTTGTCTTTCATTTCTCCATAATCTACTGCAGTAAACATTAGATTGTCTTTCATTTCTCCATAATCTACTGCAGTAAACATTAGATTGTCTTTCATTTCTCCATAATCTACTGCAGTAAACATTGGG
>NC_048576.1:6891548-6911548 GCF_013265735.2 Oncorhynchus mykiss | reverse complement strand
GGGGCATTACTCTGGACTGGGGCATTAATATGGACTGGGGCATTACTCTGGACTGGGGCATTACTCTGGACTGGAGCATTACTTTGGACTGGGGCTCAATCTATCTTGGACTGGGGCATTACTCTGGACTGGGGCATTACCTTGGACTGGGGCATTACACTGGACTGGGGCATTACTCTGGACTGGGGCTCAATCTACCTTGGACTGGGGCATTACTCTGGACTGGGGCATTACCTTGGACTGGGGCATTACACTGGACTGGGGCATTACACTGGACTGGGGCATTACTCTGGACTGGGGCATTACCTTGGACTGGGGCATTACACTGGACTGGGGCATTACCTTGGTCTGGGGCATTACACTGGTCTGGGGCATTACTCTGGACTGGGGCATTACACTGGTCTGGGGCATTACTCTGGACTGGGGCATTACTCTAGACTGGGGCATTAATCTGGACTGGGGCATTACACTGGACTGGGGCTCCATCTAGCTTGGACTGGGGCATTACCTTGGTCTGGGGCATTACACTGGTCTGGGGCATTACTCTGGACTGGGGCATTACACTGGTCTGGGGCATTACTCTGGACTGGGGCATTACCTTGGACTGGGGCTCCATCTAGCTTGGACTGGGGCATTACTCTAGACTGGGGCATTACACTGGACTGGGGCATTAATATGGAATGGGGCATTACTCTGGATTGGGGCATTACTCTAGACTGGGGCATTAATCTGGACTGGGGCATTACTCTGGACTGGGGCATTACTCTGGACTGGGGCATTAATATGGACTGGGGCATTACTCTGGACTGGGGCATTAATATGGACTGGGGCATTACTCTGGACTGGGGCATTACTCTGGACTGGGGCTCCATCTACCTTGGACTGGGGCATTACTCTGGACTGGGGCATTAATATGGACTGGGGCATTACTCTGGACTGGGGCATTACACTGGACTGGGGCTCAATCTACCTTGGACTGGGGTATTAACATGGACTGGGGCATTACTCTGGACTGGGGCTCCATCTACCTTGGACTGGGGCATTACTCTGGACTGGGGCATTACCTTGGACTGGGGCATTACACTGGTCTGGGGCTATACTCTGGACTGGGGCATTACACTGGTCTGGGGCATTACCTTGGACTGGGGCATTACTCTGGACTGGGGCATTACTCTGGTCTGGGGTATTACTCTGGACTGGGGTATTACTCTGGACTGGGGCATTACACTGGACTGGGGCATTACACTGAACTGGGGCATTACTCTGGACTGGGGTCTCCATCTACTTTGGAATGGGGCATTACTCTAGACTGGGGCATTACACTGGACTGGGGCATTAATATGGAATGGGGCATTACTCTGGACTGGGGCATTACTCTGGACTGGGGCATTACTCTGGACTGTGGCTCAATCTATCTTGGACTGGGGCATTACTCTGGACTGGGGCATTACTCTGGACTGGGGCATCACTCTGGTCTGGGGTATTACTCTGGACTGGGGCATTACTCTGGACTGGGGTATTACTCTGGACTGTGGCATTACTCTGGACTGGGGCATTACTCTGGACTGGGGCATCACTCTGGACTGGGGCATTACTCTGGCTCGTTGGTTCGTTCTACATCAGACCCAGATCACAGCATGACAAGGGAATACATCCCAAATTGCACCCTATTCTACATTTAGTGCACTACCTTTGACCAAGCCAATAGAGCTCTGCTACACTACAAAGGGAATAGGATGCCTTTTGGGATGCAGACATACATCACAGCGTGGCGATCTGTTCCTGTAAGTAGGTCAACACATGAAACACGTCGACATTGTACGTGACTAGCCTGAGTCCCACATCTGTTCGTTGCTCTCTCAACAACTCCATTGTTTTGTGCTGCCTTTTCTTCCAGTCACATCAGTGGAGTTGGAAAGACAGCACAAACAGACGTAGGACACCAGGCTCATATACTACCATTGGACACGGTCTCCACTACACTCCATTCTATTCTCATTGCTTATTTCATTAATGCTATTTTAGCTAAGCTAATATAATGATCCTAACTAGCTAGCCCAGCTAGCATTGTCAGTGGGAGATTTGTTTGCTAAAAATGGAAATACGTTTGAGGATTGTAGCCTACTGTTAGCTATACTTCTAGGACACCTACACAGAGCAGGATAGCTGGTTAGCTAAAGAGCGTCTTCGTATCCACCGACCTGGTTTTAATGTCTATGCTACAAACTGGTAATAATTAACTTCAGATGTTCATTTACTGTAGCTTGCTTACTGTGTCAATTTTTTATTGAACCTTTATTTAACCAGGCAAGTCAGTTAAGAACAAATTCTTATTTTCAATGACAGCCTAGGAACAGTGGGTTAACTGCCTTCAGGTTCAGGTGTTGAACGACAGATTTGTATCTTGTCAGCTCAGGGGTTTGAACTTGCAACCTTCCGGTTACTAGTCCAACACTCTAACACTACGTCATTACATTTAGTGTGCACTACGTCATCACATGTAGTGTGCACTACATCATCACATGTAGTGTGCACTACGTCATCACATGTAGTGTGCACTACGTCATCACATTTAGTGTGCACTACATCATCACATTTAGTGTGCACTACGTCATTACATTTAGTGTGCACTACGTCATCACATGTAGTGTGCACTACGTTATCACATGTAGTGTGCACTACGTCATCACATTTAGTGTGCACTACGTCATCACATGTAGTGTGCACTACGTCATCACATTTAGTGTGCACTACGTCATCACATGTAGTGTGCACTACGTCATCACATGTAGTGTGCACTACGTCATCACATGTAGTGTGCACTACGTCATCACATGTAGTGTGCACTACGTCATCACATGTAGTGTGCACTACGTCATCACATGTAGTGTGCACTACGTCATCACATTTAGTGTGCACTACGTCATCACATTTAGTGTGCACTACTTCATCACATTTAGTGTGCACTACGTCATCAAATGTAGTGTGCACTACGTCATCACATGTAGTGTGCACTACGTCATCACATGTCGTGTGCACTACGTCATCACATGTAGTTTGCACTACGTCATCACATGTAGTGTGCACTACGTCATCACATTTACTGTGCACTACGTCATTACATTTAGTGTGCACTACGTCATCACATGTAGTGTGCACTACGTCATCACATGTAGTGTGCACTACATCATCACATTTAGTGTGGACTACGTCGTCACATTCAGTGTGCACTATGTCATCACATGTAGTGTGGACTATGTCATCACATGTAGTGTGCACTACGTCATCACATTTAGTGTGCACTACGTCATCACATGTAATGTGCACTTCGTCATCACATGTAATGTGCACTACGTCATCACGTGTAGTGTGCACTACGTCATCACATTTAGTGTGCACTACGTCATCACATGTAATGTGTACTACGTCATCACGTGTAGTGTGCACTACGTCATCACATGTAGTGTGCACTACGTCATCAGATTTAGTGTGCACTACGTCATCACATGTAGTGTGGACTACGTCATCACATTTAGTGTGCACTACGTCATCACATGTAGTGTGCACTACGTCATCACATTTAGTGTGCACTACGTCATCACATTTAGTGTGCACTATGTCATCACATTTAGTGTGCACTACGTCATCACATTTAGTGTGCACTACGTCATTACATTTAGTGTGCACTACGTCATCACATTTAGTGTGCACTACGTCATTACATTTAGTGTGCACTACGTCATTACATGTAGTGTGCACTACGTCATCACATGTAGTGTGCACTACGTCGTCACATTTAGTGTGCACTACGTCATTACATTTAGTGTGCACTACGTCGTCACATTTAGTGTGCACTACGTCATCACATGTAGTGTGCACTACGTCGTCACATTTAGTGTGCACTACGTCATCACATTTAGTGTGCACTACGTCATCACATTTAGTGTGCACTACGTCATCACATGTAGTGTGCACTACGTCATCATGCACTGATTTTGGATCTGAAACAAATCAGTTTGGTGGAAACACACCACTGGAAACTTCAGGCAGATTTTTTAATGTTCGCATGAAAATATGTTGCCAATAGTAAGGAAGCTATAAAATAAAAAGAGAGTCGGTTTTTATTGAACCTTTATTTAACTAGGCAAGTCAGTTAAGAACAAATTCTTATTTTCAATGACAGCCTAGGAACAGTGGGTTAACTGCCTTCAGGTTCAGGTGTTGAACGACAGATTTGTATCTTGTCAGATTTGTATCTTGGATAGGAACCTAGCTACTGACAACTACCTCATGGCTAAATCGCTATGCTAATGTATAAACATTCCACCCATTTGTAAAAGTTACCCGACACTAGCTAGCTAGCCAGCCCCGACAGAAGGGCGAAACAATCGATAATATAATTATTTAAAAAGTTGTAAAAAGTATGGAGAAAAGTATGTGACTTTAATAATTGGTTGACCCTCCTTTGGCAGCAATGATCTCAACCCAAAAGTTTTCTTCACAACGGTCATGAGGAATTTTGAACCATTCCTCTTTACAAAACTCTTTCAGTTCAGCAATATTCTTGGGATGTCTGGTGTGATTCGCTCTATTGAGGTCCTGACACTGCATCTCAATCAGGTTGAGGTCAGGACTCTGACTGTGCCACTCCAGAAGGCGTATTTTCTTCTGTTGAAGCCATTCTGTTGTTGATTTACTTCTGTGTTTTGGGTCGTTGCCCTGTTACATCACCCAACTTCTGTTGAGCTTCAATTGGCGCACAGATAGCCTAACATTCTCCTAGCAAAATGTCTTGATACACTTGGGAATTCATTTTTCTGTCGATGACAGCAAGCCGTCCAGGCCCTGAGGCAACAAAACAGCCCCAAACCATGATGCTCCCTCCACCATACATTACAGTTAAGATGAGGTTTTGATACTGTTGTGCTGTGCCTTTTTTCCTCCACACAGTGTTGTGTGTTCCTTCCAAACAACTTGACTGTAGTTTCATCTGCCCACAGAATATTTTGCCAGTAGCGATGTGGAACATCCAGGTGCACTTTTGCAAACTTCAGACGTGCAGCAATGTTTTTTTTGGGGGGGGCAGCGGTGGCTTCTTCCGTGGTGTCCTCCCATGAACACCATTCTTGTTTAGTGTTTCACGTATCGTAGACTCGTCAACAGAGATGTTAGCATGTTCCAGAGATTTTTGTAAGTCTGACACAAATTTTTCTTAACCTCATTGAGCATTCTGCGCTGTGCTCTTGCAGTCGTCTTTGCAGGACGGCCATTTATTCTCCATTTATAGACAATTTGTCTTACCAAGGAGTGATGAACATCAAGGCTTTAAGAGATACTTTTGTAACCCTTTCCATCTTTAAGCAAGTCAGACATCCTTAATCGTAGGTCTTCTGAGATCTCTTTTGTTTGAGTCATGGTTCACATCAGGCAATGCTCCTTGTGAATAGCAAACTCACATTTTGTCAGTGTTTTTTATAGGGCAAAGCAGCTCTAACCAACATCTCCAATCTCCTCTCACTGATTGGACTCCAGGTTAGAGGACTCCTGACTTCAATTAGCTTTTGGAGAAGTCATTTGCCTCGAGGGGGTTCACATAATTTTTTTTATTTTTTATTTTTTACACTGTGAATGTTTAAATGATGTATTCAATATAAACAAGAAAAATACAATAATTTGTGTGTTATTAGTTTAAGCGCACTAAACGTGTCTATTGTTGTGACTTAGATGAAGATCAGATCACATTTGATGACCAATTGATGCAGAAATCCAGGTCATTCCTTTCACATACTGTTTCTTGTCGCTGTTAGTCAGTGATAAACGCTTTGCATTTCTGATATATTTTGACTGTTGGGATTATTTAATTAAATTTTAAAAGTATTATAAATCATAATGTGATGTGCTCACACCCGACAATTTCCTATCTGTCTTGAATGACCATGAAATGGAGCGCCACCTGTTGTGTTGGTGTTAGTGGTCCCTGGAAGCTAAGCTAACCAAACTGTTGGCAAACTTTTAGCTAAGAAACTGTTGACTAAATGTTAGCTAAGCAAACTGTTGACAAACTTTTAGCTAAGAAACTGTTGACTAAATGTTAGCTAAGAAGCTGTTGGTTAAATATTAGCTAAGCTAATTGGTGGCTAAATGTTAGCTAAACTAACTGTTGGCTAAATGTTAGCTAAATGTTAGCTAACTGTTGCCTTTATCTAATGTTCAGTTAGTCCTAACCTTTGGCTACCATGGCTAAGCTAAAGTATGCATTTAGCTCTCTTGTAAACTAAGGTAACTATGTTGGCTAAAGTTCTCCTCTGTCGCCATGCATTCAGTCTATCTAATGCTCAGTCAGTCAGTCAGTTGGCTAAACACTCTCCTGGAAGCTAAGCTAAGCTAAGCTAACTGTTGGCTAATCAAACTGTTAGTGTAACTGTAGCCCTCCTGTCCGTCTCTAGCGAGGCCTTCTTATCTTCAGTCGGTGTTTTAGTCCCAACCTCTGGGTGGATGATGGAGGAGGGAGTGAAGGAATGGATGAAAGACAAACAGAAGGCATTTTTACAAGTCTCCCCTCCCCTCGCTGTCCCCACCAGTGGAGCGTCTGTCACAGCATATGTCTGGGCTCTGCTGCTAAGGTGGCCTATTAATCAGAACAGTTATCCAGTAATATTCCTTTATAGCTGCCTTCATCACTCGGTTATCCAGCTAGTCAGACATATTCCCTGAGAGCTGCCTTCATCACTCGGTACCAGTCCAGTTTGTCAGAAATATTCTGTATCTTCATCTAGCATATCCCTTAACCCTTGCATTTAAATTTTAGTATTTTACCAGACGCTCTTATCCATAGCAATTTACATTAGTGAGTACATGCATACATTTTCATACTTTTCTCCTTTCCCCCCCGTGGGAATCGAACCCAAAACCCTGGTGTTGCAAGCGCAACACTACCAGCTGAGCTACACGGGACCAGCCTATCCCTTAACTCAAACCCTAGCATATCCCTTAACCCAGACCCTAGCATATCCATTATCCCAGACCCTAACCTATCCCTTAACCCAGACCCTAGCATATCCCTTAACCCAGACCCTAGCCTAACCCTTAATCCAGACCCTAGCATATCCCTTAACCCAGACCCTAGCATATCCCTTAACCCAGACCCTAGCCTAACCCTTAACCCAGACCCTACCCTAGCCTAACCCTTAACCCTAACCTATCCCTTAACCCAGACACTAACCTATCCCTTAACCCAGACCCTAACCTAACCCTTAACCCAGACCCTAGCCTAACCATTAACCCAGACCCTAACCTATCCCTTAACCCAGAACCTAACATATCCCTTAACCAGACCCTAACCTATCCCTTAACCCAGACCCTAACCTATCCCTTAACCCAGACCCTAATCTATCCCTTAACCCAGACCCTAACCTATCCCTTAACCCAGACCCTAACATATCCCTTAACCCAGACCATAACCTATCCCTTAACCCAGACCCTAGCCTATCCTTTAACTCAAACCCTAGCGTATCCCTTAACCCAGAACCTAACCTATCCCTTAACCCAGACCCTAGCCTATCCTTTAACTCAAACCATAGCGTATCCCTTAACCCAGAACCTAACCTATCCCTTAACCCAGACCCTAGCCTATCCTTTAACCCAGACCCTAGCCTATCCCTTAACCCAGAACCTAACCTATCCCTTAACAACAGATAGACCCCAAAAAATAAATAAAAAGTAAGTTTGTTCTGAAGTGTCTGTCCTATATCTGAGAGAGAGAAGGAGGGGGGGGGGTGCATTCATTTAACCCTTTTTCTCTGGCACTGATACAGTCACCAAACTGTATATTAGAGTTTCTACTGCTACCGGGGGGGGGGGCTATAGACTAGAGCGAAACAACTGACGTGCCTATGACAGGAACATGTAGGGATCAGTAGGGGAAGTCTGACTTGACATGGTTTTATACCCGGGAATAATCCATAAATACACCAAACGCTATAGGCAGCATATATAGGCTGTGACCTATATGTTAACCTCTATAAACAGGGTGACAGGACAATGAAAACATTATATATATATATATGTTACCTTTATTTAACTAGCAAGTCAGTTAAGAACAAATCTGAATACTTATGTATATTTAATGTCATATTTAATATGATTCTTTTTAACATTTGCAAAAAATGTTCTTGCTTTGTCATTATGGGTTATTGTGATGTCATTATGGGTTATTGTGATGTCATTATGGGTTATTGTGATGTCATCATGGGTTATTGTGATGTCATTATGGGTTATTGTGATGTCATCATGGGTTATTGTGATGTCATTATGGGTTATTGTGATGTCATCATGGGTTATTGTGATGTCATCATGGGTTATTGTGATGTCATTGTGGGTTATTGTGACGTCATTATGGGTTATTGTGATGTCATTATGGGCTACTGTATAGATTGATGAACTTTTTAATCCATAATAGAATAAGGCTATAATTTAACAAAATGTGGGGAAATTCATGGAGTCTAATTACATTCCAAATGCACTGTAACTTAAGTGGTTAAATGTCACTATTTTTTTTTTTTTTTACATATTCTAATGAGTCCTTGGGCTAGATTCTATAAGCTCTGCGCTAGCTGACACCCACATCGCGGTTGTTATGGCGGTGTCACCACTTTGACTGCTCCCAAATGCAGTTACACCTCCGACATCGCCAAAACATCAGCTATGCAGGCTATCACCGGTTAACACTTGATCTGATTGAATCTGGGTCCCGTGTTTCATTTTTACAGCTACGACAGGAGTTATCCTTTCTTTGTTGTGATATTAGGAGTACGATATGTCATCATCCATGCTTCATTTTTTAAAAATCTGAATTTTCTTCAACGTGTCTTGATTATGTCTTGCTCTGTTAATCCATCTTCACCCTTCATCAGGGTGGCAGCTAACACTCGGAAGACGACAGTCACCTTCTAGTCGTCTGTTCAAGAGAGGACAGGGCTCGACTTGCCTCAGGAGGTTTTCACTCAGGCTTGCCATCTGAAATGGCACCCTATTCCCTGTATACTGTAGTGCGCTACTTTTGACCAGGAGCCTATAGGGTTCTGGTCTAAAGTAGTGCACTGCATAGGGAATAGGGTGCCATTAGGGTGCTATCCTCTTCTATTTAGAGACGTGACGACTTGGCTTTGCTTTCTGGAGTTTTTCACACAGTCTTCGCTATAGCTACAGATAGACTCCACGTAAAAATGGCAAAATGGTATTTTGTATCAAAACTTTATTTATCAAACAAAAAGAATACACCATCGAAATACCATTTCTATTTAAAAAGAAAAAAAAAAGAAAAATGAACAGTGGAACTGCTTGCTCTACAGTGCATTACAAAACCAGCAATTGTATACAACGTTGTGGATAGAAACAGACAAGAAGAAGATGTTTCTTACTCTTTATGAGATAATAATAAGATAATAATAAGATACGCAATTTTGTCTTATTCCCTTCTTCGCTTTAAATGAACAAAATGTACACTTTTAATATTGTACAATCACTAAATCTAATTTGGTTAACAATTTAAAAAAAAAAAAAATTAAAAATGCGGACAATTTTTCAGTATGAATTCAAAGAACATGTAGTTAGGACTTGTTTCTGGATATTTCACCTTCTCAACAGTCATCACAGTTTTGTTAGTAAAAAGAGTGTGGTCCTTTCTTGTTATAACCAATAATCCATTACAGGTTATAACCTATAGCCTATAATCCATAACAGGTTATAACCTATAGTCTATAATCCATAACAGGTTATAACATACAGCCTATCATTCACAACAGGTTATAACCTATAGCCTATCATTCATAACAGGTTATAACCTATAGCCTATAATCCATAACAGGTTATAACCTTTTGCCTATAATCCATAATAGGTTATAACCTCAGCCTATAATCCATAACACGTTATAACCTTTAGCCTGTCATACAAAACAGGTTATAACATATAGCCTATCATACAAAACAGGTTATAACCTATAGCCTGTCATACAAAACAGGTCATAACCTATAGCCTGTCATACAAAACAGGTTATAACCTATAGCCTGTCATACAAAACAGGTTATAACCTATAGCCTGTCATCCATAACAGTTTATCAAATGCACTTGTTATTCAAATATCCAGCCAATCTAGACAGTTTGGGTAAATTGTGACATGATAGATGTCTGTGTAAGGCTGCAACTCAAGCTATCTACGGGTGACTTCCTTTTCTGAGAGGACGTGCTATCCTGTACGGTATCCAAATTAGGACTAACTGCTTGTGACTCCAGAGTCTGTCCTAATATTGATACCGCAATCATGATGTGGCTGATGGGAGAATGACAACAGGAAGAGGGCATTAAATGGGATGGACACCTTCCTAACAGTATTGAGAATGAGATCTTGAATGGGTTTTTCCAAATGTCGTTTCCCCCCCCCCCCATTACTAAACTACATGTCCAGAATGATCACGTCGTTCTTCATAAATAATAGTAATGTGCGCTCTAAATAATATATTACATTTTATCATAAAAAGTACCCTCCCCACACCCACCCACAGTCAATGAGTTAACTAGCAATTTGTCCTTCAGTTGCTCTATGGAACTGTACAATGGAAGAAAAAAAAAAACATGGCACCCTATTCCCTATATAGTGCACTACTTTTGACCAAAGTTCATAGGGCTTGAGTCCAAAGTAGGGCACGAAATAGGGAATAGGATTCCATTCGGGACTGACCCAATTTTTTTTTCATGTTGTCTTGCTTCAGCGGGTCCTTTCTCCAGGGTAATACACATGTACAGCATACAATAAAATATAGAGCCATGGTCTGCCTGTCTGTCGTTCAGAAGAGAGAAGACTATGTCGACAGGACTTCATAGCTCATTTGTTACCGTGCACTAAGGGCGAGGCAAAGAGAGAGAAAAAAAAATCACGTTTCATATTTTCATACAGATCTCCATACAAATAAAGTGACCAACGAAGAGAAAAACTAAGAACGGAAAAGCAAACGTATAGGCACATAGAACATCTCCATTTTTCTCAACAAATTAAAAATACATTTGAAAAAAAAGTATTTAAAAGAAAATACCACTCAAAAAAACAAAAAACAATGTTGTGTTTCATTAGTCCACTGTTGAAAACAATCCTCAAAATGTTTTGCAGGTCAGCAATCAAGTTTCCAAGATGTACAACGTTAAAATTCTAGAACGTGTCCTAAACGCATCATACTGTGTGACATGTTCTGGACTTTTCAATATTCTAGATCTTGAAAACTAGATTTTGTTTTGTGGAATTTTCCTTTAAGGGCAAACAGATGAAAAAAGAAAACCCCAAATGGTACAACGTAGAATGAGAGCACACTCGACAGTTTGTTGTGAGGAAATAAAGACATTGTTCTGTGATGAGTCGTCTGATCTGTGACTTTTCTTTCCCCTCTATTCTAAACCATTTGAATGTCTCACTGGCACAGACATCAATACCATATTCAGCATTGTTCCTATTTCCAGTCGGTGTCCTAATATGAATCCTAACATTTGATACAGTATAATGAATTCAACCCTTTATCTCCTGCGTTCTAATCTAAACATGTTCTGAATGACAATGTAGCTAACGCTCTATCTCCTGTGTTCTAATCTAAACATGTTCTGAATGACAATGTAGCTAACCCTTTATCTCCTACGTTCTAATCTAAACATGTTCTGAATGACAATGTAGCTAACGCTTTATCTCATGTGTTCTAATCTAAACATGTTCTGAATGACAATGTAGCTAACCCTTTATCTCCTACGTTCTAATCTAAACATGTTCTGAATGACAATGTAGCTAACCCTTTATCTCTCTGGGACAATCCATCTTCAGAGGGGGGAAAAAAAATATAGAGGCTTGCAAATGATAAAGGGAGCACAGTTACCGTGGGTTACCAGAATCAAACATGCGAATATTGATGTCCTATTTTCATGGCGATTAATGATTCATTTATCACTTAAGTGGTACATATTGATGCCATGTTTTGTTAAAAGGCTTCAGGTTATGTACAGTATCTATCCTCAGTGATGCATAGCAACCCATGCAGCCCCATAATGTAAAACTAGATTAGAAGCCAGTAGGGTTTAATCAATTGGTTTAAAAATAGTTGTACTGCAGCTTTGACAGAACTGCTGATGTAAAAATATACTATATGAAATAATATAATCGTTTATCATATAAAAATGACCAAAACAAACCCCTGTGTGATCACATTGTTAGTCAGTCAACCGTACAACCTCAAACTGAGGTACATGTGTCTGTCTCATGAAAACCTTAACTGTTAAAATGACGACTCATCAATAGCATCGACGCCGCCATAATCAACAACAAAAAAGAAACATCTCTCGGGGGTTTTAATTATGCACAAGACGCTGTATGTTGTGAATAAGGTGGCATTAACCAAAACAATGGATTGTTCAGAGTAAATAACATACATTCATACAAAAGCCTTCCAACCCCTGTAAATACCATTTGATACTGTCTTGATTCCCAGTACGTTCCAAGACCTCATACATTGACTGGAGCGCCTGGTTATAATTCTTGGTGTTGTTTTAACGATTTCAACAGCTGTCTGTAGTTGTGATATAGGGTAGCAACACAACCAGGGCAGACGTTCAGTTGAGGAGCAGCAACACAAATGGACCTGAACAAGGATCCAGAACTTTCCAGAGTCTGAAGTTGGTTCTGTAGAGTCCGTATTGAGATGATCCAGTACCCAGGGCCTAACCAGTGTTCCTCACAGCCTGTAGAATGTTCTAGGCTGTGGTCACTGACTGTGTCACTGTTTTAGGAAAGAGAAGAGGGAGCGTGTGTACGGTGTCCATATTTGGACAGCCTCGGGTTCCCAAGGAGTTGGTATACGTTTCATTCCAACGCCGTAAGGGTGTGGTTACTGTGAGACCTCTCATGTTGTCTCACAACATCACCAGGCAACGAGCGGTCCGGGTGAACGTTGGTGAACTAGGGGTCCAGGGAAACGTTGGTGAACTAGGGGTCCAGGGAAGCGTTGGTGAACGAGGGGTCCAGGGAAGCGTTAGTGAACTAGGGGTCGAGGAAAACATTAGTGAACGAGGGGTCCAGGGACACGTTGGTGAACGAGGGGTCCAGGAAAACTTTGGTGAACGAGGGGTCCAGGGAAGCGTTGGTGAACGAGGTGTCCAGGGAAACGTTGGTGAACGAGGGGTCCAGGGAAACGTTGGTGAACGAGGTGTTCCAAGGAAGCGTTAGTGAACGAGGGGTCCAGGGAAACGTTGGTGAACGAGGGGTTCCAGGGAAGCGTTGGTGAACGAGGGGTCCGGCTGAACGTTGGTGAACGAGGGGTCCAGGGAAGCGTTGGTGAACGAGGGGTCCAGGGAAACGTTGGTGAACGAGGGGTCCGGGTGAACGTTGGTGAACGAGGGGTTCCAGAGAAATGTTGGTGAACGAGGGGTTCCAGGGAAATGTTGGTGAACGAGGGGTCCAGGGAAACGTTGGTGAACGAGGGGTTCCAGGGAAGCGTTGGTGAACGAGGGGTCCGGCTGAACGTTGGTGAACGAGGGGTCCAGGGAAGCGTTGGTGAACTAGGGGTCCAGGGAAACGTTGGTGAACGAGGGGTCCGGGTGAATGTTGGTGAACGAGGGGTTCCAGAGAAATGTTGGTGAACGAGGGGTTCCAGGGAAATGTTGGTGAACGAGGGGTCCAGGGAAATGTTGGTGTCTGGAGATAATAACCAATCCAAAGGTCTAATACTATAGACCCAGCTGTAACACTTGTGCCTTCAGTTCAAAGTTCAATCCAATACACCAGTAACGCACAAGGAAACCCTCCAAAATTAACATTGATAAATGAAAACTCAAAAGGTGGTGTTTTAAAGGGAAATCAACACTAGGGAAATCTTTTAGATTCTCCTTAATCGTTAGTCTTGATGTTTTGGGATTACAGAGAGGTCTGTCAGGGGGGTTGGTTACTGTATTTATAGGGGTACAGAGAGGTCTGTTACTGGTTATAGTATTATAGGGTTACATAGAGGTCTGTTAGAAGGGTTGGTTACAGTATATGGGGGGGGGGGGGGTGGAGAAGTATCTGTGTTTCTGAGGTTCTGAGCTTCACCCCCCTCTCTGTGCCCTGCCCTATGGTGTAATACTGTGGTTCTGCTGTCTGTGCTGCTGCTGTTAAGGTCTGACGGACTGTCTGGATGGGACTCTCTGCCAGGGCAGCTGGGGTTAAAAGGCCGAGCCAGTGATGGCGTTGAGTTGCTTCATGAGTCCCTCTAGGCTCGCCATCTGTTCACTCAAGTCGTCCTGTTCGTAAACCTAGAAGATAAAAAACAAAAGTCCTCTGTCACACAAAGTCAAAAAAGGGTCATTGTCCAGAAGAACTCGTGTTACGGTGTAGATTTTAGGACATCCTCAGCCTCATAACTCCTTGAGGCAATCGTCAACCCTTCTTGAGTTTGTCCTAAAATGCACACCATACCAAAGGTGCAGGATACATACAGTACCCATATATTGGTATGATCATACAGTACTTTATATATTACAATCAAATGCCGACCGCATTATCTACCAAGAGAATTCTCTTCGATTATAACCACAGCCCTGTATATCCCCCCACCCCAAGCAGACACCTTGACGGCCCTGAAAGAACTTCATTGGACTCTATGTAAACTGGAAACCACATATCCTGAGGCTGCATTTATTGTAGCTGGGGATTTTAACAAGGCTAATCTGAAAACAAGGCTCCCTAAATTTTATCAGCATATCGAATGCGCGACCCGGGCTGGTAAAACCCTGGATCATTGTTACTCTGACTCCCGCGACGCATACAAAGACCTCCCCCGCCCTCCATTCGGCACATCTGACCACCACTCCATTTTGTTGCTCCCAGCCTATAGACAGAAACTAAAACAGGAAACGCCCCTGCTCAGGTCTGTTCAACGCTGCTCCGACCAATCGGATTCCACGGTTCATGATTGCTTCGATCACGTGAACTGGGATATGTTCCGCTTAGCGTCGGACAATAACATTGATGAATACGCTGGTTCGGTGAGGGGGCCATTGAGGTGTACCCACAGCATTGGTGATGTGGTACCCACAGAGACTATTAAAACCTTCCCCAACCAGAATCTGTGGATTGATGGTAGCAATCGCGCAAAACTGAAAGCGCGAACCACTGCTTTAATTTAGGGCAAGGCGACCGGAAACATGACTGAATACAAACAGTGTAGCTATTCCCTCCGCAAGGCAATCAAACAAGGTAAGCATCAGTATACTGTAGAGACAAAGTAGAGTCACAATTCAACGGCTCAGACACGAGAGGTATGTGGCAGGGTCTACAGACACGGACTAAAAAAATAAAACCAGCCGCGTCGCGGACCACGATGTCTTGCTCCCAGACAAACTAAACAACTTCTTTGCTCGCTTTGAGGACAATACAGTGCCACCGACACGGCCCGCTACCAAAACCTGTGGGCTCTCCTTCACTGCAGCCAACATGAGTAAAACATTTAAACGTGTTAACCCTCGCAAGGCTGCAGGCCCAGATGGCATCCTCAGCCGCGTCCTCAGAGCATGCGTAGACCAGCTGGCTGGTGTGTTTATGGACATATTCAATCAATCCTTATCCCAGTCTGCTGTTCCCACATGCTTCAAGATGGCCACCATTGTTCCTGATCCCAAGAAAGCAAAGGTAGCTGAACTAAATGACTATAGCATTCACTTCCGTCATCATGAAGTGCTTTGAGAGACTAGTCAAGGATCATATCACCTCCAGCCTATCTGACACCCTAGACCCACTCCAATTTGCTTACCGCCCCAATAGGTCCACAGACGACGCAATCGCAATCACACTGCCCTGACCCATCTGGACAAGAGGAATACCTATGTAAGAATGCTGTTCATCGACAACAGCTCAGCATTTAATACTATAGTACCCTCCAAACTTGTTATTAGGCTCGAGATCCTGGGTGATCATACAGTACTTTATATTGGTTTGATCTTACATTACTTTATATTGCTGTGATCATACAGTACTTTATATTGCTGTGATCATACAGTACTTTATATTGCTGTGATCTCACAGTACATTATATTGCTGTGATCATACAGTACTTTATATTGGTGTGATCATACAGTACTTTATATTGGTGTGATCATACAGTACTTTATATTGCTGTGATCATACAGTACTTTATATTGGTGTGATCATACAGTACTTTATATTGCTGTGATCATACATTACTTTATATTGGTGTGATCATACATTACTTTATATTGGTGTGATCATACAGTACTTTATATTGCTGTGATCATGAAGTACTTTATATTGCTGTGATCATACAGTACTTTATATTGCTGTGATCATACAGTACTTTATATTGGTGTGATCATACAGTACTTTATATTGCTGTGATCATACAGTACTTTATATTGCTGTGATCATACAGTACTTTGTATTGCTGTGATCATACAGTACTTGGGTCTTTAAAAAGTGTCAAAATTGTGTATAGCTTCCAGGAAAACAGCATCAATATCACTTAGCTTAAGCATTGGCTTACAAGCGGAACGACAAGTGGATCACCATGGTGATTCTCCCACAGTGTGTGTGTTTGTTAATATGTTTGTGTTTGTTGACATTCCGGATCTGGTTACTTTCCTCTCTCTATCTGTATCCTGCAGTCAGACAGTTCCCCTCTCCCTCTCCCTCTCTCTCTCTCTCTATCTCTCTCCCTCTCTCTCTGTTTATCTCCCTCTCTCTCTCTCTCTCCATCTGTGACCTCCAGGTAGACAGCTTCCTCTCTCTCCTTCTCCATCTGTGACCTCCAGTCAGACAGCTTCCTATATCTCTATCTGTGATCTCCAGTAAGACAGCTTCCTCTCTCTCTCTAGCTGTGACCTCCAGTCAGACAGCTTCCTCTCTCTCTCCATCTGTGACCTCCAGTCAGACAGCTTCCTCTCTCTCTCCATCTGTGACCTCCAGTCAGACAGCTTCCTCTCTCTCTCCATCTGTGACCTCCAGTCAGACAGCTTCATCCCTCTCTACCTGTGACCTCCAGTCAGACATCTTCCTCCCCCTCTCTATCTATGACCTCCAGTCAGACAGCTTCATCCCTCTCTATCTGTGACCTCCAGTCAGACAGCTTCCTCTCTCTCTATCTGTGACTCCAGTCAGACATCTTCCTCCCCCTCTCTATCTGTGACCTCCAGTCAGACAGCTTCATCCCTCTCTATCTGTGACCTCCAGTCAGACATCTTCATCCCTCTCTCTCTGTGACCTCCAGTCAGACATCTTCCTCCCCCTCTCTCTCTATCTATCTATGACCTCCTGTCAGACAGCTGAAACTGCTAAAGTGCTAAACTGGTCCACCAGAACCCATCATTCTTTTTGTTAAATGTTTGACAGAAGATCTATGTCCTTGTTGTGATCCATTTAAAGATAAATCTGTTGTTTTCTTCTTAAAGCAGACCCTGAGCATAACCCCTGTGATGGTAAACTGAAGGTGCATGGACATGCTTCAGAGAGTTTATATAAAAGCACATGCTTTAATCAGCTCCACAGTTTAATAAGTTTTACTAAATGAATCCTAGATTATCCTTTAAATCTTACTAAATGAATCCTAGATTATCCTTTAAATCTTACTAAATTAATCCTAGGTTACCCTTTAAATTTTCCTAAATGAATCCTAGATTATCATTTAAATCTTACTAAATGATTCCTAGATCACCCTTTAAATCTTACAAAATGATTCCTAGATTATCCTTTAAATCTTACTAAATTAATCCTAGATTACCCTTTAAATCTTACTAAATGATTCCTAGATCACCCTTTAAATCTTACTAAATGAATCCTAGATTACCCTTTAAATCTTGTTAATTGAATCCTAGATTACCCGTTAAATCTTACTAAATAAGGTTGGGGACCATCATGAAATAACCATCTCCCTTATTCCTAGCTGATGAAGCCTTGGTGACACAGCACTGATGTACAATTATCGGAGTGTGTGTGTGTTTGTGTGTCTAGCTTTTCCTCAAAAAAATTATTTACATTTACATGACAGTTATACATTACATTACAGTTATAAGCTACTGGGCCTCTGTCCAATCCCCTTTTTTGGTGGGATAATGTAAATACTTGGGTATAATGTAAGTCCTTGGGGGATAATGCAATGCTGTGGGGGATAATGTAACTCCGTGGGGGATAATAAAGGTAAAAAAAATAATGTAACTCTGGATGGGATATTGTAACTCCGTGGGGGATAATGTAAAAACGTGGGTATAATGTACATCCTTGGGGATAATGTAAGTCCTTGGGGGATAATGTAAATACTTGGGTATAATGTAAGTCCTTGGGGGATAATGTAAGTACTTGGGGGATAATGTAACTCCGTGTGGGATAATGTAACCCTTGGGGGATAGTGTAACTCCGTGGGGATAATGTACATCCTTGGGGGATAATGTCAGTCCTTGGGGATAATGTAAGTCCTTGGGGGATAATGTAAATACTTGGGTATAATGTAAGTCCTTGAGGGATCATGTAAGTCCTTGTGGGATAATGTAACTCCGTGGGTGATAATGTAAGTCCTTGGGGAGTAAATCAACTCCATGGGTGATAATGTAAGTCATTGGGGGATAATGCAAGTGCCTGGGGGATAATGTAAATCTGTGGGGGATAAATTAAGTCATTGGGGATAATGTACACCCATCGGGGATAATGTAAATCCACAGGATAATGTAAGTCCTTGGGGGATAATGTAACTCCGTGGGGGATAATGTAAATCCTAGGGTATAATGTACATCCTTGGGGATAATGTAAATCCGTGGGGGATACTGTAAGTCCTTGGGGGATAATGTAAATACTTGGGTATAATGTACATCCTTGGGGGATAATGTAAGTCCTTGGGGGATACTGTAAGAACTTGGGGGATACTGTAAGTCCTTGGGGGATAATGTAAGTCCTTTGGGGATAATGTAAGTCCTTTGGGGATAATGTAAGTCCTTGGGGATAATGTAAGTCATTTGGGGATCATGTAAATAATTCGGGGATCATTTAAATCCGTGAGGGATAATGTAAGTCCTTGAGGGATCATGTAAGTCCTTGGGGGATAATGTAAGTCCTTGGGGGATAATGTAAGTCCTTGGGGATAATGTAAGTCTTTGGGGATAATGTAAGTCATTGGGGGATAATGTAAGTCCTTGGGGGATAATGTAAGTCCTTGGGGGATAATGTAAGACCTTGGGGGATAATGTAAGTCCTTGGGGGATAATGTAAGTCCAGTTTAATGTTCTATTTTCTGCTGCTGCTGCGGAGGAGGAGGGTTGTTCCACCCCACTCTGATAAAAGAGAAAAACATACACATACCCCTAAGCATCTTGGTGCTTGGCGGCTTGGCGGGGAGAAAAGATGAGCATATAAAGTGTGTGATCGATGCCAGCCTATTTGGAGAGACTCCCACTGATGAGAAAAGGATCAATTACAAAGATATGTGGGATGGATAGAAAGATGCTGACCTTTCGAGGCAATCTCTTCTCCCCCTCTTCTCCTCATCTCTCTCTTCTTCCCCTCTTCTCCTCATCTCCCCTCTCTCTCTCTCTCCCTCTCTCTCTCTCTCTCTCTCTCTCTCTCTCTCTCTATATATATCTCCCTCTCCTCCCCATCCCTCTCTCTCTCTCTCTTTACTCCTCTCATCTCTCCCTCGCCTCCCCATCTCTCTCTCTCTCTCTCTCTCTTTACTCCTCTCATCTCTCCCTCTCCTCGACATCTCCCTCCTTTCTCTTGCTTTTCTCATTACTCTAGCAGGTCCTATAAAGTGTTATGGGGCTGCCTAATGCTTCTCCTAACTCCAATCCATGACCGCACTGATGCTTTCTCCGTGTTATTGTTATTGAGATATGAATATTTAATGGCACGATTCTTCCCCTGCACTGTGCTGTGTTTTATAATTCACACTGTGTGTGTGTGTGTGTGTGTGTGTGTGTGTGTGTGTGTGTGTGTGTGTGT